>NC_084732.1:37819001-37926501 GCF_033978785.1 Entelurus aequoreus | reverse complement strand
GCATATTTAGCTAATCCCCGAGTCCTCCAGTGATAAAGTTACATGAAAGGAATGTAGTGTATTTGCTTCCCCTTAAGGCAGACCTGGGCATTGTACGGCCCGCGGGCCGCATCCGGCCCTTTGCGCATCCCTGTCCGGCCCGCGTGAGGCCAATCATAAATTACAAAATACATTTCAAAAAGTATCTATGTCGAGTGTGCAATACAACGGTGCTGCTTTTGTTTTGAAAAGTGTTATTTGTATTACTTCCGTGTGGACGTATACGCGTGTGCGATTGTGAGTGAATTGAACGGCGCAATCACAAATTACAAAATAAAGTTGAAAAAACATCTATGTCGTGCGCGCAATACAACTGTGCTGCTTTTATTTTGAAATGTGTTATTTATGCCGTATGTCCGGGGGGAACCTGTGAGTGAAGGTGCATAGAGACAAGTGATGAGACGCTAAAAAAAGAAAAGTTGATGACGAATGGCGTGTTTTCAACAAGACATGGACTGGCAAGTATTTCTTTACATAAATTAATGGTAAAGCTGTGTGCTTAATTTGTGGTACACAGCTTGCTGTGTTTAAAGAATATAATTTTAATCGCCACTACACGAAGAAACACGAGGGAAAATACCGGAATGTGTCTGATGAAGCGCGCGCAAGGGAGGCCGATGCGTTGATGGTAAAACTGCAAACCCAACAAGGACTTTTTGCCATATTTCACACCCCCAGAGATGCAGCCGTCAGGACAAGTGTCGTCATTTCTCACAAAAGCGCCAGAAAAAGTAAGGCGTTTTCTGACGGAGAGTTTATTAAGGAGTGCTTATTGGACTCTGTTGCGCTGATAATGCCCGGAGACATGGACTGTTTTTCGCTAACTTTGGATGAGATCTGCGATGTACGTGACACCGCCCAGCTGCTCTTCTTCTTACGTGGGATAACTGCAGACTTTCAAATCACGGAGTAGCAGGCAGCCATGCAGTCAATTAAAGAGACAACCACAGGTAATGACTTGTTCACATAGGTAAATGCGAGTTTGGACATGTTAGGACTGAAATGGGACAAGCTGGCAGGTGTGACAATCCAATCCACTTTATTTATATAGCACATTTAAACAACAAAATGTTTCCAAAGTGCTGCACAACAATATTAAAAACAATATTCAAATATTATCCTTAGCTCCACCAATGACTGAATAAAAAGAAAAAACAATTACATACAAAACCAATATAAAAAACAATACAAAATAAATATGATTAAAAACTATTTTTAACAACAGATGGTTGTCCAAATCTGATGGGGAAAAATGTTGGATAATGCAGGATAAAGTGACCATCAAAGCAATCTGCTTTTGTATAAAGTTAAGTTAGGTTAAATTCAATTATTATTATTAATTATTATTATTATTATTATTATTATTATTATTATTATTATTATTATTATTATTTATCTTACGGATGGCAAAAATAATATTGAGCAAAATTTAATTGAAATATTGTCGTGTGGCCCTCCAGCAGTGCTCGGGTTGCTTATGCGGCCCCCGGTGAAAATTAATTGCCCACCCCTGCCTTAAGGGGAACTACACTTTTTGGGGAATTATGCCTATTGTTCACAATCATTATGAGGGACAAGAAGACAAACGTTTTCGTTTTTTTTTTGTTCGCTTTGTAACATAAAAATTGGCTCGTTCGAGGTGGCTAGCCATGCGGCTAATGGGAGCAATCAATTCTACCTCTAGATCACTTTAAAATGCATTCAAAAACCGTCACCAATACTTTATTTACGTTCCCTAACCCGTGTAATAACCAAAATGTAGCGACATTGTTATTGTAAGAGCGAACACAAAGGAACTCTCTTTCTAGCGTAGTAACACATTGGCGTGGAACGGTATTAGACGTTAAAGATAACAACGATGTGAGATAAACTAGCTTCTACAACAAAATGCAACGCATTTCAGTTTGTAATGCACAACACAATGCAATCGGACAATATAACTTGTACCTACTGAAAAACATGAAAAATCATATTACAGTATCTGTAAATTATTAGCCCACATTTCATGTTTTCTTTGTAAACAGCTAGCTTGACAGCTTATGCAGTGTATGCAAGTTATGACGATAGATGTATTTTTTTTATGCATTCTAAGTATTAAATAAATATGATCAAAAGTCATCTTACAATAGAGCCGGTGGGAGCTGTTCTATTCTGCTTACAAAGCCCTTACGAAAACATCCAAACACCTCCATTAGGGTTTTATATACATGATGTAAGTATATGTGTAATTTAGTGATGGGCACATTTATATTAACATTTAATATTTACGTATTTTGCTCATTTTAAGCATATGCGGCGCATTAATTTAAAAAATGCATCAAAGCGTTCGCTTTTTTTTCAACATGACTGATTATTAGTCACTGCTGATTTCATGAGAGCCAACAAACATAATAAAGCATCACTTACTGTACACAATCTGCTGTCATTATCATGCCGACTGCTAGGATGTTCATATATTCCCATTGAAATTAAGAATGACTCATAATTAGGGATGATACTCGAAACCGGTTTTCCCGGTTGTTTGATAAGAAAAGAACCGAGTCCTCGGACTCGAATCCCTTTTTGAGAACCGGTACCCGTTATCGAGACCACTATAGTAAAGGAAAAGAGTTGATTCCTTATTCGAATCCCGTCCCGACCAGAAATGCTCCGTGGGACATCACAATAAATGACGTCACGTAGCTCAGTCATTAGGCGCAGATAGCGAAAGCAGGAAAACAATGGACGGGAAAAAGCGCTCCAAGGTGTAATAAAGTTCAAAACAAAAGCTATAATCCATCGAATAACTTTACTGAGAGATTTTAGCAGGGTAAAACACATGACGGACACTTTTACGACCAACCGGAAACATAGCAACGCACCTCCTTTACGGCAGCTGTCGCAACGTTCTTAAAACAACCGCAGCACATACATATATATATATACAACATATCTCCCTTTTTTAACTTTTGTTTTTCTTTCCTTGTAAACAAAACAAAATCACACTGTAGATGTGTTGTCGGTCTAATTATAAATAATGCAGACGAGGCGTGTTGGCTGAGTTCTTGACGTTTACTTTCACAGCGTGGCAACATGCAACACTTTTCGGGGCTACCGCGCATGCTCGTAACTCCCGTTGCATGCTGGGTAGTGTAGTTGTTATATTCTCTAGCTCATAACATTTTTCCCCCATAAAGAAATAATGTTAACTCAATAAAGTGTACTTCTTTTTTTAGCTTTAACTTTTCTTTTATTAGCATTGTAACCACATTTGCAAAGAACTTTTCTCTTCATAGAATGTTCTTTCAATAAAGAAATAATGTGCAAAAATGTCAAAGCATCATAACAAACAGTTATGTCAAATAGCAGCAGAAGTGCACTTTTTGGAGAGCTGTATTATTTTCAGTTTTGTGCCCAAGGGACTGATTTTATTTAACACTATATTATTATTTATACACCTATAGTGATCACAGAGACAGGTTGTTTTTGTGTTACTGTATATATTTGTTTCTCTGAAAAATTCCACTTAATATACTTTGGGTAACAACAGTCAATATTTATTTATTTTATTTTATTTTTTTAGGTGGGTAACAGTCAATATTTATTTATTTATTAGATTTTATTTTTTTATTATATAATAAAAGTGAGCTTTTGTTAAACCAAATATTGTGTGTTTTTTTCCATATACAACAACCTATCTGGACTCGATAAGAGAATCAATAAGGAATCGGTTCGATAAGAGGATTCGATAATAGGCTCAAACTCGATAATTCCTTATCAAACATCATCCCTACTCATAATCCTCACAAAGAAAAGGGGTATGGAACCAAGCTAATTTTTCATGTCCTTGTCACCATTACCGGGTCTAAATTAGCTGTCAAAGTGTATTAACATATCAGATTACATTCTCATCCTTCTACTATCCAGGTGAGAGACCTGATTTATGATCTGCAATAAAGTTTTTGAGCAAGGAAAGAAGGAAGCAGCTGATCAGTCGATCATGTGAACATTGGCACAAAAGCTTGTTATCACGGCGCCGCTATAGATAGTTTCTCTGTGTTAGCGCTTATAATAACAATATCACCAATACTTGGTTAATATTCAAGTCACAAAATTTAAATGGAGTATTGTTGCCACTTTTTTATTGGGTTTTATGGGCAAAATAGAGGACCTCCCATTGGCTTTAAGCAGACTTTTATTTAAGTTCATTTACGAGTTAAAATGGAAGCTCTGGAACGACCTTGATTGATTGATTGAGACTTTTATTAGTAGGTTGCACAGTGAAGTACATATTCCGTACAATTTACCACTAAATGGTAACACCCGAATAAGTTTTTCAACTTGTTTAAGTCGGGGTCCACACCTACCTCTGAGTGTTAGACAAGCCTCCTCTCTTCCTGTTTTTAAATCTCTCTTAAAAACATACTTTTATTCCATGGCTTTTAACACTGCGTGATATCCATCCTGCAATGGCGCCCCATAATACATCTGCTGTGAACCTGTTTTTATGTTTTTATATATATATTTTTTTTTTATCGTGTTCTGTTTGTGTTGTGTTGTGTTTGCTCGGTTCTCGTATTATCTTTTAACCTGCCCATTGTACAGCACTTTGGCTACCCCTGTGGTCAATTTTAAATGTGCTTTATAAATAAAGTTGATTTGATTTGATTTGATTTAAAATGTATTAAAAAAAATTACATCCGTCATCATGTCTCCTATAACGATTGTGAACGATAGGCAACATTCCAAAAAAAGTGCAGTTGCCTTTTAAACATGTGGGTTTAATGATAAACTACACAGAAAAAGACCCAGTTTCGTCATTCATCATCTCCATCTCCACTGGGAGTATCTTCTCAACAAATTCAAACATCACTTTCTCTTACCTGACATTTCACTGAATGACGCACACAGGCACAACAAAACTCCCGAGAGCATTTTCATCAAATGTTTTTTTTTCAAATGAGGCAGTTTACTTGAATCCATATATGTTGGCGAACTCAAAAAGTAGACTTAGCAATCAGCAGTATTGTGAAGGTATTTGATGCACAAAACTCAAAACCAGTGAAATGGCACGTTGTGTAAATCGTAAATAAAAACAGAATAAAATGATTTGCAAATCCTTTTCAACCTATATTCAATTGAATGCAATGCAAAGACAAGATACCTAACGTTCAAAATGGTAAACGTTGTTATTTTTTGCAGATATTAGCTCATTTGGAATTTGATGCCTGCAACATGTTTCAAAAAAGCTGGCACACGTGGTAAAAAAGACTGAGGAAGTTGAGAAATGCTCATCAAACACTTATTTGGAACATCCCACAGGTGAACAGGCTAATTGGGAACAGGTGGGTGCCATGATTGGGTATAAAAGCAGCTTCCATGAAATGCTCAGTCATTCACAAACAAGGATGGGGCGAGGGTCACCACTTTGTGAACAATGCGTTAGCAAATTGTCGAACAGTTTAAGAACAACATTTCTCAACAAGGTATTGCAAGGGATTTAGGGATTTCAGCATCTACGGTCCGTAGTATCATCAAAAAGTTAAGAGAATCTGGAGAAATCACTGCATTGAATGCCCGTTACCTTTGATCCCTCAGGTGGTACTGCATCAAAAAAGCGACATCAGGGTGTAAAGGACATCACCACATGGGCTCAGGAACACTTCAGAAAACCACTGTCAGTAACTAGTTTGTCACCACATCTGTAAGTGCAAGTTAAAACTCTACTATGCAAGCGAAAGCCATTTATCAACAACACCCAGGAACACCGCCGGTTTCGCTGGGCCCGAGCTCATCTCAGATGGACTGATGAAAAGGGTAAAAGTATTCTGTGGTGTGACGAGTCCACATTTCAAATTGTTTTTGGAAACTGTGGACGTCGTGCCCTCCGTACCAAAGAGGAAAAAAGCCTTCTGGACTGTTATAGGCACAAAGTTAAAAAGCCAGCATCTGTGATGGTATGGGGGTGTATTAGTGCCCAAGGCATGGGGAGCTTACACATCTGTGAAGGCACCATTAATGCTGAAAGGTACATACAGGTTTTGGAGCAACATATGTTGCCATCCAAGCAACGTCTTTTTCATGGACGCCCCTGCTTATTTAAGCAAGACAATGCCAAGCCACATTCTGCATGTGTCACTACAACGTGGCTTCTTAGTAAAAGAGTGCGGGTACTAGACTGACCTGCCTGTAGTCCAGACCTGTCTCCCATTGAAAATGTGTGGCGCATTATGAAGCCTAAAATGCGACAACGGAGACCCCGGACTGTTGAACAATTTAAGCTGTACATCAAGCAAGAATGGGCAGCACGGTGGCAGAGGGGTTAGTGCGTCTGCCTCACAATACGAAGGTCCTGAGTAGTCGTGAGTTCAATCCCGGCCTCTGGATCTTTCTGTGTGGAGTTTGCATGTTCTCCCCGTGACTGCGTGGGTTCCCTCCGGGTACTCCGGCTTCCTCCCACCTCCAAAGACATGCACCTGGGGATAGGTTGATTGGCAACACTAAATTGGCCCTAGTGTGTGAATGTTGTCTGTCTATCTGTGTTGGCCCTGCGATGAGGTGGCGACTTGTCCAGGGTGTACCCCGCCTTCCGCCCGATTGTAGCTGAGATAGGCTCCAGCACCCCCCGCGACCCAGAAGGGAATAAGCGGTAGAAAATGGATGGATGGATGGATCAAGCAAGAATGGGAAAGAATTCCACCTGAAAATAATCAAAAATGTATCTACTTAGTTCCCAAATGTTTACTGAGTGTTGTTAAAAGGAAAGGCCATGTAACACAGTGGTAAAAATGCCCCTATGTCAACTTTTTTGCAATGTGTTGCTGCCATTTAATTCTAAGTTAATGATTACCTGCAAAAAAAAAAAAAAAAAGTTTCTCAGTTCGAACATTACATATCTTGTCTTTGCAGTGTATTCAATTAAATATACGTTTTTTTACGATTTACACAACGTGTCAACTTCACTGGTTTTGGGTTTTGTAAATGAAGTAGTAAAAAAAACCAACAGGATTACTTTTTGTCATATTACTTTTTTATTTGAATGACTGCAGAGCAGATTTGACGTGTTCGTGTTTCCGTACGGCTAGGGACAGTCCATTGCCAGTGTGTTGCCCTGAAGGCAGTTGTTAATATTCATTACATAATTATTTGTTCATTATTTAGTTACTAATGTGCAAAGGAAATAAATGGTGACAATAATTGTTTAATTTATAGCTAAAGGTATTTTTATTTGTTGCAGACTGCATCCTTGTTCTATAATGTTTGTTTTGTATGTAATGACCTATATTTCATTGTTACTGAAATAAAGATTATTGAAAAAAACTATTTAACCCATGGTAAACCATGATTGTGCACAGATGTAAATTGATGGTATTTGTGAATGCCTTAAAATAAGTTGACAGGAAGTTACGTAATTATTGTGCATGTGCGAACCAATCGTGTCGTCCGGTATTGATTGTGTTGTAACAACGACTAGTACGCTATACACCTGTTGCAACTGGTCACTCTCAATTTAGCGCGACATGAATAGAATGTGACTTCAACATGCAGTGTCACAAATCTCACGATGGGGTAATAAAAATTAAAATTGTATTACCATATTTTCTGTGCTTGCCAAATACTTTCATCACTGAAGCATGTTTAATATAAACAGTGGGATTTCTAACAACTCGGAAGGTTTGTGTCATGTTTGTCCTCCTACAGAAACCATATTTAAACAAAAAATTAAGTTTTTTTCCCTCATCTTTTTTTTCACTTTCATACATCTTTAAAAAAGAGCCAGGGAGCAACAAGGGCGACACTAAAGAGTTGCTGGCTCTAAAGCTGCGGGTTGCTGACCCTTGCCTTAGGGCAGTGGTTCTTAACCTTGTTGGAGGTACCGAACCCCACCAGTTTCATGTGCGCATTCAACGAACCCTTCTTTAGTGAAAAATAAAATGTTTTTTTTTTTTCAAATTCAAGACAGTTATATGTGTTTTTACTGGTGCACAAAATTAACCGTGCATGAACATCACCTTGTTCAAAGAACAAAACCAACACAGTGCATGAACTCACAACAAATTACACACCTGCAAATCAGTGTGACTTCTGCTGTTGCCTTATGTGAGACCAGTTTAAATATGTGTGGCTTCACCTTGGCAAGTGCCACTCTCATTGTCATGTCAAAGTATGTTCCTTTTCTTCGTTTTTATGTCCAGCATCCTCGAAAAGGATTGCTCGCAAAGATATGTTGTAACAAATGGTATAAAAAAAATTCCAGGGCTTTCTTAGCAATAACTGGATACTTTTCCATTTGTCGACACCAAAACGTTGAGAGCGTTGTTGTTCTGAGGAGTTGCTGTTGAACCTTGGCTCTGCTGAATTTCAATGATTTCGTCGAGGTATTCATCATTGAAATTTGCTGTCTCAACAGCAAACGTGAACGGCTGTCTCACCCATGCTGGATATGACTCTCTTGTAGGGAAATATTCGTCGAGAGACTTTGCAAGCTCATCTAAGTGCGTGGCAACTGTTTGCTTCAGTTCCATGGGTACAGAAATGTCTCTGATTCCAGACACATCTTTGATCTTAAAACAATATTTGTTGTTATTGTCGTTGTAAGTGGGCCAAAACACTTATATTAGAAAATAATCTCATGGAAATTACAGCTGCCATTTGATTATAATAATAAAACATTTAACTGGCCGTATAAACAACTTTAACACTGTTACAAATATGCGCCACACTGTGAACCCGCACCAAACATGAAAGACAAACACATTTCGGGAGAACATCCGCACAGTAACACAACATAAACACAACAGAACAAATACCCAGAACCGCTTGCAGCACTAACCTCTTCCGGGACGCTACTATATACACCCTCCCTACTACCAACCCCCCCCCCCCCCCCACACACACACACACACACACACACACACTCCCCCATCTCCCAAATTCGGAGGTCTCAAGGTTGGCAAGTATGCCCTAACCCTAACCTAATAACTCTAAATTAAGTCTTTATTACTTAGAATATGTTTCCCTAGTGTCCAAATAACTCTAAATTAAGTCTTTGTTACTTAGAATATGTTCCCCATACTAAAGTGTTTCCAAAAACATATGACTTTGTCATGAATTTGAAAAAAAAAACATTTTATTTTTCACTAAAGAAGGGTTCGGTGAATGCGCATATGAAACTGGTGGGGTTCGGTACCTCCAACAAGGTTAAGAACCACTGCTCTAGTGACACAAAGCTGCTATGCATGCAGTTTTTTTTTCTTTAAAACTGCCATTACTCAAAAATAATAATGAATCAAAAGTATTGTTGTATGAATTAATGACCTATTTAAGGCTCCAATTACTTTGTACTTCACAGATTCCCCACTGCACCGCTTCCTCATAGGAAGACGTGTAGGTGGGATTGAGGAGGTCTTCGAAGCATTCCATCCATCGATCCACAACATTCTGAGTCCACGTCAGCAGCACACCGTCCCCACCATTCACGGTGCTGACAGTGCACTGCTTCCCTCTCCTGAGGCGGGGGTTGGAATCGCTCCGAAGTCGTCCGGAAGTCGTTTTCCATGACTTCCCCGAAACTCCCCTGTTATCCATGCCAGGTTTTGCCTCTGCGTTCGCCAAAGTCGCGTGCCGCCTTGCCTTTCAAGACCTGTCCGCTGCCTCCCGGGTCCCACGAGCCAAAAGGACTCAATAGGACTACTTCTTCAGCTTGATGGCATCCATTTTTTTATGTTTTTATTGCTTTATTTATTTTCCTATGATACTGTACTGAGTATTTGATTTATTTAGTACAATTTTCCATTTTGTCTATTATTTGTGAACTTTCATTTTTTAAGATGTTCTTGATTTATTGTTATGTCAATTGATTGACCACAGCTGTGATTATTTAAGTGTATCACTTCCTGTTCAAAATTGTACACTGACAAAGACATTTTTGAAACTGTTCTGTTTGGTAGCGCCTGTGCAGTTTGTATTAGAATAATTAGAAGGACACGAGGGTTGCTGGTCTTGTTTTTTCTTTAAATCCCTGGGATTACCAGCAACTACCTTGCACCATAGCTCCAATCGGCCGCCTCGACAATAGAGGTACAGAACATGGTCCATTCAGACTCAATATCCAGCGCCTCCCTCGTGACATGTTCAAAGTTTTTCCGGAGGTGGGAAATGAAACTGTCTTCGACAGAGACTCTGCTAGACATTCCCAGCAGACCCTCACAACGCGTTTGGGCCTGCCAGGTGTGTCCGGCATCCTCCCCCACCATCGCAGCCAACTCACCACCAGGTGGTGATCGGCAGAAAGCTACGCCTATTTCTTCACCCAAGTGTCCAAAACATCAGAGCGCAACTCTGATGACACAACCACAAAGTCGATCATTGAACTGCGGCCTGCGGTGTCCTGGTGCCAAGTGCACTTAGGGACACCCTAATGTTTGAAAATGATGTTTGTTATGAACAATCTGTGACAAGCACAAAAGTCCAATAACATTTGTACCGTTGCTAATGTGAGCATTGTAGTCACCCAGCACAACGAAGGAATCGCCTGGGGAAGCCCTCTCCACTACTCGTTCGAGGGAATCCAAAACGGGCAGGTACTCTGAGCTGCTGTTTAGTGCCGAAGCACAAACAACGGTCAGGACCCGTCCCCCACCCAAAGGCGGAGGGAAGCCAACCTCTCGTCTTCTAGGTTAAACTCCAACGTACAGCCTCTGAGCCGGGGCCCAACAAGTATAGCCACCCCAGCCCGTCGCCTTTCACTGCTTGCAATGCCAGAGTAGAAGAGAGTCCAGCCCCTCTCGAGCGGACTGGTTCCAGAGCCCTTGCTGTTCGTCAAAGTGGGTCCGATTATATATAGCCGGAACTTCTCCACCTCGTGCACCACCTCAGAATCCTCGCCCCCCCCCCAGCGAGGTTACGTTCCACGTTCCAAGAGCTAGGATCGGACCGCCCAGGGCAATGTCTTTGGCTGCTGCCCAGCTCACACTGCACTCGACCGCTATGTCCGCCCCTATGAGTAGTGAGCTCATTGGAGGGGGAGCCCACATTTCCCCATGGGGCAAGGCCCAGCCACCAAGCGCTCGCCATCGAGTGACCCGCATCCGGGCGAGGGAAATCATAGTCCTTGTTTTTTCTTTTTCACAGAAGTCTTAGATCTGCTCTTTGTCTAGTCCCTCACCTAGGACCTGTTTGTTTTGGGAGACCCTGGACAACTATCATGATCCGTGGCCCGGATCATGTTTTGTTTAGTCATGTTCTGTTAGTTTTGGACTCCCTGAGTTCCTGTTTTGTGCACCTCTGGGTTTGTTTTGGTTACCATGGGTACTGATTGGGTTCACCTGCCTCTGGTTAGTGGTCGGCACGCTCACCTGCTGTCGAGCACTAATCAGAGAGCTATTTATTCATGTTGCTTGCCACACTCTGTCTGGCTTCGTTGTTTGCTATCTGCAACAGGCATGTAGGGTTATTTTTTTGTTTCTATGTTTCTTGATTCCTGTGCTAAGTTTACATTAGCTTCACGTGTGATCGACACGCAGCCCTTTGGTTTGCTTCCTGGTTTTTTTTGTATGTTATGATTTACGAAAATTAAATCACATCCTACCTTTACGCTTTGTCCGGAGTTGTCCGTGTGCATCCCGGGAGAACAAACCCGCATAAAGATGTGTCCCCCACGTGACAGAACAAAGCCAGCAACCAGTTCTTTCGCAACAGGCTCCGAGGAGGTGGACGCAGGTACGTGGAACTCAAAGAGATGGTGTGGGGCCTGGTGGTTTGCTGGTGCCCATCCACTCCCTTTGTCCCGAGGACATCGCCACACCGCAGTACCGGACGCGTCGGTGAAGACGGAAGCCATAAGAGAAGGCTTCAGCTCGCCGTCAGGACCCGCTAATTCCGCAAACTTTTCCTCTGGACAGAAGCAGGTCACAAGCAGCCCAGTCATCCTCGCCGCCGATGTTTGGTAATCTCCTCGCTCATTTTGCCAAACACTTCACCAACTGGGCTATGAGCCAGATGGTCACCGGCACCAATGACGTCACCCCGCCCACTGGGAATGACGTCAGCGAGCAAGACATTTTTTTACGGACTCACTCACCATGTCTGTCCCTGTCATTCAAACCTCAAGTTCCGCCCCCAAGGACTCTGGCCCCGCCCACGTCACATACTTTTTCCTCCTGTCCTCCCACACAATCTCAGGTGGGGGGTGGAAAGAGACTTTTTGGACAATTTAGAAAGGAGGAGGAGTCCACTCCCCACCCACCCCCAAAGATGGTTCCAGATCGCACAGGAAGCGTCTGGTATACGCTTTCTGGGGGGGGGGGGGGGGGGGGGACTAGGGCTGATAGCTGGGCTAGTGGGGTGGCACAGCTTCCCCTGACCAAGCGGCAACCTCCTGCTCCACCATCACTACCTGTTCTTCAGCGGGTCAAGCCGCAACCTCCTGAAAGGCCAGCTCCACCACAGCTGCGCCCAGCCAGGCTGCTACCTCCTGCTCAACCACTACCACCTGTTCTTCAGCGTGCCAAGCCACACCCTCCAGCCAGGCCACCTCCGCCAAGGTCACGGCTAAACTCAGCCCAGGTAGGCCTGAAGACGCCATCCTCTCCGCCTCCTGTCCCTGCTCCAAGGCTAGCACCTGCTCCAAGGCTAGCACTTGCACCTGCTCCAAGGCTAGCACCCGAACCTGCTCGACGGCTAGCACCTGTTCCTGCTCCACGGCTAGCACCCGTTCCTGCTCCACGGCTAGCACCGGTTCCTGCTCCACGGCTAGCACCGGTTCCTGTTCCACGGCTAGCACCGGTTCCTGCACCACAGCTAGCACCGGTTCCTGCAGCACGGCTGGTCCCCGCGCCAGCACCACAGCAGCCTCCTTCGCCTGCCGCTCAAGCTGCAGAGGTGCCTCTGTCTTCCTCGTCTCCGGCGGGCCGTCCCACGGCGCCGCCCTCATCTCCAGCGTCGTCGCCATCGCGACCACCGGCTGCCTTGCAGCACAAGCGGCCATCAGGCGCCCGCACTCGGTGCCCTAAGTGGCCAATTAATGGACGCCATTGGCGCAGACAGTAGCGACGCCCACGACTTGGGCGTAGAACTCAAAGGCTGCTGAGGTTCTTGCGTCACTCGCGTCCACCTTCTCAACGGCGGAAGTGGCCGTTCCGTGGTCGCCCGCCTCGCCTGCTGCAGCGGCGTTCCACTCGCCGCCGCCACTTGACTTATCCTCGGTGGATTTGGGGACACTTGGCCTGGCGACCCACCACTAAGTCCTCCCTCTGCCCTCCCGTGACTCTTGAACTTTTTTTTTTTTTGTGGTATTCTGGGGACATCTGGAATATGTCCTTAAGGGGGAGGTACTGTCATGATCCGTAGCCCGGATCATGTTTTGTTTAGTCATGTTCTGTTAGTTCTGGACTCCCTTAGTTCCTGTTTTGTGCACCTCTGGGTTTGTTTTGGTTACCATGGGTACTTATTGGGTTCACCTGCCTCTGGTTAGTGGTCGGCATGCTCACCTGCTGTCGAGCACTAATCACAGAGCTATTTATTCACGTTGCTCGCCACACTCTGTCTGGCTTTGTTGTTTGCTATATGCAACAGGCACGTAGGGTTATTTCTTGTTTCTATGTTTCTTGATTCTTGTACCTTAGCATCACGTGCAATCGGCACACAGCCCTTTGGTTTGCTTCCTGTTTTTTTTGTATGTTATGATTTACGAAGATTAAATCACATTCTACCTTCACGCTTTGTCCGAAGTTGTCCGTCTGCATCCCGGGAGAACGATCCCGTATAAAGAAGCGGCCCCCGTGTGACAACAACAAAGCTCCCAGGATTATTGAGACACACAAACTCCTCCACCACGATAAGATGGCAGCTCAGAGGGAAGCACTTTGACATTTTGGTGGGAAAAATAATAAATATTGTGTGTTTTTTGCCATTAAAACAGGGCATAAAACATAATTTATTTATTTGTTTTACTTTATATCGACAGATAGACCTTAGGTAGATCTATAGATTTAACATCAAACAATAATAAAAATAATAATAATATATTATTATTCTGTTTTACTTTTTTTATGACTGAGACCCTTTAACTTCAGAGAGCCCTAAATGTAAAAAAAAATCGACATATTGTTTTGGTTTTGAAAATTAAATATATCAAAACGGCCGCCACATGCTTTTATTTTTTAGTGTGCGGCCCTCAGTGGAAAAAGGTTGGACACCCCTGGTCTCCAGTATTTTCGAAAAGAGTATAGCTGCGGCTGAAGAACTACTGTAAGTTGCGCCCACTTCAAGTTGTGCCAACAAAGGTGACGACAATGGAAGTTAACCGATTTTTAAAGACATTGCCAAAATAGCGCTTGATGTGTAACGTGATACAAGATGGATAATGCAACAAACTATTGGTTGTTATTTTTTCGGTTGTTGAATGTATTGCTTTTTTGGCTGATTATATAAAACCGTAGCTCCAACCCCAACCATAACCAAAACAGTAACCATCATCTGTACCCTAAACTTATTTTCAGCAGCATTATTTATTTATTTATTTTTGATTCCGTGTTACATTGCCTCTCTGGCTTCACTTCTGCTTTAAGACACACTTCACTTTCGTTGTCGTCACCCCTGTGGGCACGTCTTTAAGTGGACGCGATTCAGAGTGAGCGCGACTTAGAGCTAAAGTAGGCGAGACTTAGAGTGGTTGCCACTTACAGAAGTGCTGCAGCTGGATATACTTGGTATTTCCTTAAGGTTAGAGCCTTGAACCGGGAGTACAAGTGCCGTTCCGTCTTCTACTTGTCGATAGTTGTTCACTCCTAAGGTTTTTTCATTCATTCAAATGTTTGTAACCTCTACAATATAACTAAAACAAGATTGATTATTTAGCCTTGCAAAGGCATAATTATTATGCGGTGCTTACCCATTGGAATGTGCAGGTGCACCTATAGTTGTGCCTGATGAGTGTTAGGCTAAATGTGCATATTCAATCAATGTGATAAAACTTGCCCCACAGAAACAGATGATTGAGATATTACAGGAGCAATACATTCATTAGCCGAACCGATTTATGCACAACAGAGCAAGATTTACGACATTAATGACATGTGCTTGGAGGTAAAGAAAGTAGAGCAGATCAATACAATGCGAACACGAGTGTGCATCGCTCCAATGTTTAAATGGACATTTATCATTGCTGCCTCAAGCACCTCTCGCTGTCCTGAATGTGCACAAACATGCATACATGTGCACACAACAAGGTCTAATGCGTCTTCATTTAGTCTTGTTGTCCTCTGGGCACATTTACATCTGTCAACTCACTTTGCAGAGTGGATGGATGGGCTTGTGTGTGTGAGTGTGTGTCTATCTTCATACTGCATGCATGTATAAATCCATTTCTCTGTTTTTTGTGTTTATGTATTTTTTTTGTAATATATTTAGGAATGTTTGTCTGCTTGTGTGCACCTGAGCAGATACATATTTTATTTTCTTCTGTCTCTGTCTTTAAACACCAGCATTATCTTGTGTGTGTGTGTGTGTGTGTGTGTTCTTGTATTTTTACCCTTCTTGAGACGTCAAGGAAAAGTGCCTTCCATATGAGGACCGGTGAACAAGTTAGGACATAAATCATGGTCCCAATATGGAAAACCATTGCATCTGATAGAGAATGTCACATTTGCACCCCTGGGGGGGAAATCTATCAAAATTAGGGTGGTCCCAAAAAGGAGGGATTTTTCAAATTGACTGTATTTTGGTTTTAAAAGTGCTCCGCCTCTGGTCAACATATGAAATAACAAGTGTGTGTAAACATTTGAAGTGCTCTTCCTCTGGCCAACATATGTAATAAATGTGTGTAAGGAATTGAAATGCGACCCTCTGGCCAAAATTAATTTAAAAAATAAAATAAATATGTATATAAAAACATAACTTGAAGTAAATAATGAAGATTAAAAATCAATTACATACACACACAATAAAAACACAACTAAAAGCTTACCTTTTTTATATTTCCATAGTATGTATATATCATCATTGTTGTAAATACAAATCTTTATATATTTAGAAAGAGTGGTCCTAAAGAGGTAGGCATTTTTTTTCGGAGGTCTCAAGAAGGTAACAAATACAAGATTGTGTGTGTGTGTGTGTGTTTGTGTCCGTGTGTGTGTGCACGTGTGTGTGTGTGTGTGTTTGTGCGTGTGTTTGTACATGTGTGCAAAACAGTCCATTTCCATAGGTGACAGTTCAATGTCTTCTGGGTAGCTTAGAATTGTGGATAAACTGGATGTCACGACAATTCTCATATATCATGATGCCAACAAAAATACCCATTCACGCACACAAAAAAAGTTGCATTGTGTTTCTATCAGAGAAAAACTGCTGTGTGCAAACAATACAGGACGAGTCAGTGAATAGGTGCCATCCTACATCTGACCTCCAGATGGCCCAAACATTACAGTAAAGCCAAGTGCTATTTACGCTTCATCATATTCTGATAAGGCAAAACAGCATGTTCCCCAAGGTAACACGTGCCCCCCCCAGGGGGGCCCACCGCACTATTTGAGAAGGACTGCTTTAGAGTAATATGACAATACTTACCAACCCTTTTTTTGGGAGAGTCCCGAATTTAGTGCCCCTCCCAAAATGTTCCCGTGGCCGCTATTCTCATAAATCTCTCTCGATTTCTACCCGGACAACAATAGTGCTACATCATCCTTCACTGAGCGTCGTTTGTGGTTGGACAATAATAACGGTTACACCTCGAAGTCAAGCGCGGCAATCAGTACAGAAGAAGAAGAGACATCATGTCTCAGACATGGCGAGTAAAAAGAGGAAATACGCGTTTTCTGTCAAAGTATGTACTCGTATTTGCTGTTGTATAGGCTATGTTTCAATTTCCAATTGATGCTTAGTTTTATTTCGAGCATACGTTGCATAGACTGGTGGCTAATCTAGGCAATGTATGCCCTGCATGACTCACGTCAATTTGTAAAATAAATGGTAATGTGAAAATGGTATAACCCAACGCCTGTGCGTTAATCAACATCAGTTTAAACATGTAAAAGGTCTATCCATGGTTCCAGAGATCAGCAATTGCTCCTTTCCTCTGGCTGTCCTTTTCGTTGTGCCTCCCAGTGTTGCCTCTAGTTAGTGAAGACGAGCAGAAAATCTTGCAAAGCCTGGTAGTAGGACGCAAAGCCAAGAAACGACTACAGCTCTGTACAGGTGGTGGGCCTGGGCCACTCTGAAACAGCACTTATTGTAGAGGGTCTCCTTGCAACTCCAGCCACCAAAATTACATGGCCCAGATAATTGACTTCAGATTGGAAAAAAAGTATCACTTTTGCAATTATAACTTCAGGTTGTGTTTTTTGAGGTGAGAAAGAACAAGGTCAAGTCCTTGGTGGTGTTGCTCGAAAGAGGCTGAAAAAATTATATCGTCCAAATAAAGCAAAAGAGATTGAAACCTCTAAACTTCAAAAATACACTCTATCCATCTTTGAAAGGTGCTTGGTGCATTGTACGGTCCGAAGGGCATTTGATTGAATTCAAAAAGCCAAAAAGACGTACAGAAAGCTGTTTCAGCTTTTTCTTTTTCTGCCATGGGGACCTGGTTGTAACCACTTTCAAGGGACAACATCCAGAACCACCGTGGACTGGTGAGAGCATCCAAGGTCTCTGTGTAGAAATGGATAAGTATCCTTTCTGGTTTTAGCATTAAGCAATCTGTAATCAGCACAACTTTTTATTTCTCCATTTTTCTTGAAGACCAAGAAGATAGGTGATCACAATGGGCTACTTTATCCCACAACACCTTTATTGAACAACTCTTGTATATGGGCCTTTACTTGCTCATATTGAGATGGCGGCAGAAATAGTGTTTCCATACAGGGGCATCATATTGTAGATGGATTTCATGCTCAACTAATGTTGTACAGACCAAATCTCCATCTCCCTAGCCAAACAATGCACTGTAACTTTTCAGTAGCCTGATTACTCCATCTTAAAGACATATTTGACCAAGAAAAACTTGATAAGACAAGCTATGGGGCACTATATACTGCCACTTGATGGATTACAGCGATTATGTCTTAGTCTTCTTCTTTTTCCAAAACAACAGCATTTCCAGATGGCATAAGGTCTGCAACATTTAGAGGTAGGTTGGAGTTCAAATCCCAGCCGAGTCATACCAAAGACTATAAAAATGGGACCCGTTTCCCTCCCTGCTTGGCACTCAGCATCAAGGGTTGGAGTTGGGGGTTAAATCACCAAAATGATTCCCGGGCGTGGCGCCGCTGCTGCCCACTGCTTCCCCAAGGGGATGGGTCAAATGCAGAGGACAAATTTCACCACATCGAGTGTGTGTGTGACAATCATTGGTACTTTAATCTTAATCTTAATCTAGGTGTGTGAGGGGCTAATGTTGACAATTGGGATTTCTATGCTCCTTTGATGGATAGCGAGAAGGGAAGAAGAAATTAGGAGGCCTGCTGGTAGCTGACTTTTTCTTGAAAAATGTTCGAGCAACACTGACTGAAGAGTGAGTTGGACAGCAGATGAACAGACTGTGTGGATCATTGGCATTGTTGAGTCTATTTTAGGGGGGCTCTATCCCCCCTAAAATATTCTTAAGCCCCCCCTAAATAATTTGGTGTTATATTTTTTCATTTTATTTTTTTTACAAATACATGCCGACATATTCATAATACAGTGGCCCGAATATGAGTTTAAATAAGTAATCATATAACCTGTCATTATTCACTCAGTTTCCCCTCACTTCATTGCGTAAGGTAGAGAGCCCCTTTAGTGCGTCGGTATCCAATCCATTCCACTTGTTTATATAAAAAATGCCCACATCACTCAAAATCCAGTCCATATTTTCTCTGCGACCTTGCTTGCGGTCCTGCAGGTGTGTAGCTTTGAAGCACACAGCGCTGCAGAACAAGAACATGAACGGATGCAAAATGGATATAAGAAACTTTTTCGAGAAAGTAAGTGTTCATCACTGCTTGTAGTAAAATGTATTGTCTGTGTTTGACTAATAAAAACCTGTCTAGCACACTATAGACAACTTCTGTGCACGTCGTACATTTGTTGTTTTGCAGGCAAAAGTTACATTCCCGCTATTAAACAATGCTGCTACTTAGTTAGCTAGTTAGCCTGAAATGCATCATGAAGGTCATGGTTATTTATAAAGTTAAATGTGCACTCTTTTTTACCATTTGCTATCTTTGGGGTTACTTCCTTCTGGAGCATCAGCTGTGTTTCTCACTTTACACATGGAGGAGAACAGGAGCTGAGCTCATTCACGTATGACTATCATCAGTAGATAATAATAACTGTAGGAGTCAGGGCAGAGGAGCACAGAAAGTGAGAGGGGAGAGGCCTCTACTGGATCGATAAGCCATAAACCATTTATTTGATATATATATATATATATATATATATATATATATATATATATATATATATATATATATATATATATATATATATATATATATATATATATATATATATATATATATATATATATATATATGTCCTCACGTAACATCACCAGAATGATTGACAATTAGGAGGACCAATAGTCAACATGATCCACAACATCCTCTAGTATACCTTTAAGTCTTTCAGGGACGGCGTGGCGAAGTTGGTAGAGTGACTGTGCCAGCAATCGGAGTGTTGCAGGTTACTGGGGTTCAATTCCCACCTTCTACGTTCCTAGTCACGTCCGTTGTGTCCTTGGGCAAGACACTTCACCCTTTGCCTCTGATGGCTGCTGGTTAGCGCCTTGCATGGCAGCTCCCGCCATCAGTGTGTGAATGTGTGTGTGAATGGGTAAATGTGGAAATACTGTCAAAGCGCTTTGAGTACCTTGAAGGTAGAAAAGCGCTATACAAGTGTAACCCATTTATCATTTATATATGTATATATATATATATATATATATGTATATATAATTTCGTCTCATGCATTTTTTTAAATAATAATAATAACAATGAATAATTTCTAAGTCTTTTTTAGCCGTTTGTGAAGTTTTGTGCTCGTGCGCTACGTTTGCTCGCATTCTGTGCATCTCCTGGGGGCTAAGCCCCCCTCTGTCTTTAAAAGCTAGTGACGCCCCTGGTGTGGATCCATTTTAAAAGAGTCGCCGGCTGAGACACAGACTGCTCGACCGTGGACATTGGCTTTACCCAGGTATCCTTGTGTATTCAGCATTTCTGTGTTGACATTTCACAAGCTTTTGTCTCCAACCCTTATCAGCAGCTAGGACGACAGGCAATTCAAAGCACCTTGGGTAAATTTCCACCATTTCTGGCGGTTTCCACTGACGTCAAACTTGGGAAAACGTTACAATTGGGGAACATTTCAAACGGCTCGTTTGGAAGACGTATGAAGGCAGGCAAGACTGTTAATGAATAGCTCTGCCATGCTTCCATGGTTTGTATACACAAAAACAGGTACCAATAGGTAAGAAAAGTTGCTTTTGCACCTTTAAATACATGTAACAGAGTAAATGTAGCGTGTTACTCCCCACTTCTGCACATAGTATTCTACAAATAGAGACATATGTAAGACTTGTAATGGGGACCAGACATATTTTGCTTTACACGGTATTGGTTGTCGAGGCTTTTTGATTAGAATGTAAATTGGGACTGGGGGACCCTGTAGAGAGACACGTTTTTGTGACTGTCATATCAAATACCCAACTGCTTGGGGTGCAACAAGAAACATATTACACCACCAAAAGCATGTCTTTTGAACACTTTGTACATTAAACAATATCGTAAATCATGCATACTAAATGAGCATTTAGCACCCCTAAAGTTTTTTGGGATTTGCTGAACATTTTGAATGGATGAAGCAAGGAAGTCAAACAATGCACTGATAGAACTCAATGTGTTAACAAAGTATAAAGAAGAATAATTTTGATAAACATCTTGAATCTTATTTCAAAATAATCTGATAATCGTATTCATTTCGTAGGTGAACCATTAAGAACAACTACTTATTTATGAGAACGTTAAATATTGTTTATTTATTTAATAATAATTTACTTACTCATTGTATTTATGTACTGTTGTGTTACAAATAGGGAACAAACAAATAGGTTAAAACTGCCATGATACTAAAAGAAGTAGGATTAAATAAACTTTGGTTCTTCTTACTCTGTTTCAGACATGTGTAATGAAACAACTGGAAATATGTGATTTATTACATTGTATCTAAAATGCAGATAAATGGAGCTTTGTTGGTGAAATGTGTCCTCTGCATTTGACCCATCCCCTTGGGGAGCAGTGGGCAGCAGCGGCGCCGCACCCGGGAATCATTTTGGTGACTTAACCCCCAACTCCAACCCGTGTTGCTGAGTGCCAAGCAGGGAGGTTATGGGTCCCATTTTTTTGATCCACCTGAAGCTGCCAGTCACGGGCTGTGGCTAGCAGTCCGGTTGGGGCCTTACGTCCTGCCTGTGGTTTGTCCCCTGCCTTGACGAAGGAGATGTTTTGCCTGACTGGGAGCTGATGTTTGCTCTGCTGGATTGCAGTGCCAATGGTGTCTGCTACTGCCTTCAGCACCTGGTCGTGGCGCCATGTGTACCTCCCCTCTCCCAGGGCTTTAGGGCAGCAGCTCAGGATGTGCTCCAGGGAACCCCGTGCCGTACACAGTGGACATTCAGGTGTTTCTGCTAGCCCCCAGCAATGAAGATTAGATGGACTTGGGAGGACATCATACACTGACTGGATCAGGAACTTGAGTCTTGCTGGTTCTGACTTCCAAAGTTCTGTCCAGGTGATCTTCCGGGTAGATGCGTGGTCCCACTTTGTCCAGGCTCCTTGCTGGCGCATGGCCACTGTCTTGCTCAAGCGTTCCTCCTCAGCCTCTGCACGGATCTCTCCCTGCACCATCAGCCATCTCTCTCGACCCTGGGCTTTGTCGTAGCGTGGTCTTGTATGGCTACCCAGCCCAGCTCGTCCGACTGCCACAGCACCTACTAAGACGCCATGTCTCAGCCTTGCTTCTGCCTGGTCAACGGCCTCCTGTGCCTTCCACTTCCTCCCAGTTCTGACCTTGATGCCAGCAGAGGAGACTCTGGTGTCAGATGAGTCTCTGTAAAGTAACACCTCCCTGGCTCTGGTGACTTTAAACTCCTCGGTCAATCCGGTGAAGGGTTGATTGATTGATTGATTGAGACTTTTATTAGTAGGTTGCACAGTGAAGTACATATTCCATACAATTGACCACTAAATGGTAACAGCCGAATACGTTTTTCAACTTGTTTAAGTCGGGGTCCACTTAAATTGATTCATGATACAGATATATACTATCATATATACTATCATCATAATACAGTCATCACACAAGATAATCACAATGAATTATTTACATTATTTACAATCAGGGGTGTGGGGGGTGGGGGGGGTTAGGATATGGACATCAAGTAGTGGACATAGAGAGAGAGAGAGAGAGAGAGAGAGAGAGAGAGAGAGAGAGAGAGAGAGAGAGAGAGAGAGAGAGAGAGAGAGAGAGAGAGAGAGAGAGAGAGAGAGAGAGAGAGAGAGATCAGAAGGCATAAGAAAAAGTATCTGCATTTGATTGTTTACATTTGATTGTTAGCAATCCGGGAAGGGTGTTAGTTTAGGGTTGTAGCTGCCTGGAGGTGAACTTTTATTGCGGTTTTGAAGGAGGATAGAAGTTCACCTCCAGGAAGCTGCAGCTTGTTGGTGTGCCCATACAGGGCGATGCTGCTTAGATTCTTTGGCAAGCCAAGCCACCTACGTAGGTGCTGGCTGATGTTGCGTTCGAAGCCCTCCACAATGGTTACTGGGACTTTGTAGATGATCAGCGGCCAAAGGATTCTCGGCAGAATGCCATGCTGGTATATCCACGCCTTGAACTTACCGGGGAGGCCCGACTTGTCCACTGCTGATAGCCAGGTCTTTAGCTCCACATGGGCTGACTGCACTGCTGCCTTGTCCTTCAGGGTGCTGTCAAAGATCTTCCCCAGACTCTTCACAGGCTTCTCTGACACTGATGGTATGGGGACTCCATCCAGGCTGAAGCGTGTTTGTCCTCCACTCTCCCCTTCCTCAAAACCAGGGACCTGGACTTGGCTGGCTTGAACATCATTCTCGCCCCTGTGATGATCCTTTCCAGTCCGCGGGGGAGCCACCGACACCCTGTCACTGATGTTGTTGTGACAGTCAGATCATCCATGAAGGCTCAGATCGGAGGTTGGCGAATGCCGGAACTGGACTTCGGACCCCTGCATTCCACTTCTGCTGCCTTGACCAGCATGTTCATCACTAGGGCGAACAGTGCCACTGATATGGTGCACCCTGTGATGATGCCCTTCTCCAGGCGGTGCCATGCAGATGTTATTGCTCCAGAGGTGAATCTCAGACTGAAACTACTGTAGTAGTCTCATATGAGTTCAGTGATCTTCTCTGGAACATGATGTGTCATCAAGGCTGTTGTCACGAGCTTGTGTGGAATGGATCCATAGGCATTGGCAAGGTCAAGCCAAAGGACAGCCAGGTCTCCTTGATTTTCTTTTGCCTCCCGGATCAGCTGGGTAACCACTCCTGTGTGTTCCAATCAGCCTGGCATGCCTGAGACTCCTCCCGTCTGCACTGTAGTGTCGATGTAGGAATTCCTCAGAAGGTATTCTGTCAACCTGTTGGCAAGAATCTTGAAAAAGATCTTGCCTTCCACGCTGAGCAGGAAGATGGTGCAGAACTGCGTGATGTCACTTGCATTATCCTCCTTTGGTTTCCAGACACCCACTGCATGGCGCCACTGCTTGGCTGCCTTCCCCCTCCGCCATACTACCCTGATGAGTCTCCACAGCCTCTCCAGGAGTCTCGTGCAATGCTTGTAGACTTTGTATGGCACTCCACTCGGGCCTAGGGCTGCACTGGTCCTTGCGGGTCGGACGGTGTCCCTGACTTCTGCCAAGGTGGGCTCTTTGATGTTAAACTGGAAGGAGGGTTCTGATGGTGTGGGTAGCCCTCTGCAGGGGGGGGGGGGGATCTTCTTCTCTCCTACTGTTGCTGTATGTATTACTGAGGTGCTGATTGATCTCCTCTTCAGAGCAGACAAGGGTCCCGCTCCGCTTCTGCCCCAGCAGCTGTTTCGTAAATCCAAAAGGGTTTGCTATGAAGGCAGTGCGCTTGCGCACACTCTCTCTGCCCCTTCTCCTATGCCCCTCAGCACGTCGGAGAGAGATGAGCTTCTGCTTCAGGATGTCCCTGAGCTCTGACAGGGCCTGTCTTTCCTCCTCACTTGCCCTCTTATACTGCTGTTTTAAGGCCTTCAGTTATTTCCTGAGCTGGGCGATCTTGGTCTCCCGCCGGTTTGGCCTGGCGATGTTTTGAGCCTTGGGTTGTTGATGCCGAATGATCAGTGTGCTCATCAGCTGCAGTCGCCGATCAACTTCCCCTCTGCATGCTGCATCAAGGGTAGCATCAAAACTGTCGCCATTTAGATTCCTTGTTTGCAGCAGGCCATAAGACCCGGCACTGTTCAGATGGTTTGCCGGGTGCAGCATGTTGAGCTTGGAGGTTCTGGACACTGTGGGGTGACTCCGGTTCCTGCTCCTCCTCCGTCTCACCAGGGTCAGTACTAGGCACTGGCTCTGTACGTTGCTCAGCTTGCTTTCTCCTTATGCAGCCCGTCCTGGTCTGGTGGATCCTCAGGCCTCTCAGGTTCTTACAGACCTTGCCACAAAAACAGGTTGCTATCGTTGTCGATAATCCGTCGCGTATGTCTGGTACCAAAAGATTTGTCAGTTTGGGGTGCTCATCCTCCCCCCTCTCGGGCATCCCTGGTGGTATCTTTCTTCAGGGCTTTCTGTAGCGTTTTGTGGGTGCTCCCTCACGGGAGCTGCAGTGCAGGGTGCTAACCTTTACTGCCCTGTTGCCGTCTCTCCAGGCTGTCCACTGTCTCTACAGTTGTCACCACACTTTCACGGTTGTCATCCAGACTTTCCTTAAAGTCACTGGCCAGGCCAGTCATACTAGATTTGAGAAACACCTTGCGGTGCAGCTTAGACACATCTTCAGTAAAGAACCGATGTGAAAATACCATGTGAAATATTACCTGCATTATTAGCCATCTCTTGCTAGCAGTTTTTTCAATATTTTGAACTCACAGAAAAGAGAAAGACGTGTGTTCTTGGCTCACATAAGGTTTGTGAATGATGGGCACAATTCTCCCCAAAAGTGCAGTTTCTCTTTAAGAGAGAAAGGAAGTGAGAAGAAGAAAAAAAAACTGAGTTACCTCAATAAGTTAATTATTGTTTACAGTGGTTAACTTTTTTTACATTTGTATTGCGGTTAGGATTGTCAAAATATTACTGAAACAATGTTTGCACGGTTAACAAAGGCTTTATTATGGCTACTGATTGACTCAGGAACCAGATTACCTTAATATCCTTTGAGAAAAACAAATTCAAGGTTGACAAGCTTCCCAAAATAGATTGTGTCCCCTTTAGAGGTTACACAAGTTGTTTTTTTTCCTATTACACAACAATAAAAGTGGATAAAATTCTCACTTGTCGTCCAATTGAGTTGTTACCCAAACAAGCCTAAAATAACTTTTTTTTTTTTGTATAGTAGCATCAGTGGTATATCTTGTGGCTTCCCAGCAGACTTTGCACAACTAACATGGTAGATAGTTGTTGAAAGTATGTGTTATTGTCACATGGCGATCAATCGGTTATTCCGTCCTCATTTGTGTTACAAAGTGGTTGTTTACCCACCTCATGGTGTTCAAAACATAACTGTTGTTAGCATTCCGTCTATTTATGATCATGTTCATTTGAAGCTAGTCTCTGAGTATGTTCTCGAGTTACTGATTGGGTATTGCGTGCCAAACTAGAGAGCCTCTTCTTCAAGGAACGCTGAAGTGCCTCTGACAATCTCTTGTTGGTTCAAGATTGCGGCAATGATGTATTGTTCACTAACAATGCTGCAATATGCATGCCTTTACTAAATAGCAATCTAACATGTAATTTCTAAATCCTTCTAACGTCCAAATCATTACCATTTGAATCTATAGTAGATGTAATTCAATGCATTTGGAATTGGCTAATTTGATTTGTTTATATATATATATATATATATATATATATATATATATATATATATATATATATATATATATATATATATATATATATATATATATATAATATTTTGGTTATTTATTTTGGGTTTCATGTGTTTTTTTAAATTACGTGTTTGATTAAATGCTTATCCATAGCTACCCTGTCCTTCCAGCCACATTTTATTTGTCTGTGGGCATTGACCATAAAAAAAACAAGCTTACCCCTTGTAAACCCCCCCAGTTTTTTAACTCTTAACATTTTCAGTTCAGTTGATGTTTTGATAGTTTCACATAAAAAGTAGTCCAGATACATTTCATGTAGACCCCATGTGTATATTGCGTATGAGAAAGTGTCTGTTGGTGGATGTCTCTTCTGGATCAATATATGCTGTGTTTTGGGAAATAAAAAGCCCCTTTAGGGCTTTCTTTGTTATAACTGAGCCCTCTCAGGCAGCTATATTTAAGTGTTCCAACATATTTACAAGATAAATGGATGACTGCTGTGGTGAAGTGTGTGTGTGTGAGTGTGTGTGTATGTGTGTGTGTATTGGATGATGCATCCATGCACCTACAGTCTCACACTGTTCTATTGCCAATAAAGAAAGCCGCTGTGTCCCAGATTCTCAGATTTGCATCACAAATGGAAACCATAGAAGAATGGCAGAATAAAATAAACCAACAAGAACAAAGTATTCCCTGTTTATAATGTTAAAAAAAGAAAAAGATTAACATAAGAAATAAGATGATCGGGAAGTTTTTTTTATTTATTTTTTGTCATAAATAAATACAATCATGTGTGCTTACGGACTGTATCCCTGCAGACTGTATTGATCTATATTGATATACAATGTAGGAGCCAGGAATATTAATAACAGAAAGAAACAACCCTTTTGTGCGAATGAGTGTGAATGAGTGTAAATGGGGGAGGGAGTTTTTTTTGGGCTGGTGCACTAATTGTAAGTGTATCTTGTGTTTTTTATGCTGATTTAATAAAAATAAAAATAAAAATTATTTATTTAATTTATTTTTTTATTTATTTTTTTAAATTCTTGTGCGGCCCGGTACCAATCGATCCACGGACCGGTACCGGGCCACGGCCCGGTGGTTGGGGACCACTGATATAAATAACAAGACCCAGTGATTATTTAAAATGTTCACGTTTTTGAGTGGATTAATATTGGCCTGTGGATTACTGGATCGCTTAAAGGACGGTCGGGTTGATGAAGCGCACTGTAGTGGCGGTCGTGAGTTAAGTAGCCTTCACTTCAAACTGACTCTTACTCTTAATGGTGTGTGTGACTTTGTGTACTAGGAGGAAATATTGTTGTGTTACAAACGTTTGCGTGGTGTTGCTTCCTTATTTGTGATTATTTCAAGATGATAATCATCTACTTGTGCGTAGTAGCGGCACTTGAACTGAATGTGACAGTGTGGCATCATGACGACAGTCAGCTGGATTAAAAAAAAATACTGATAGCAGTATCATGAGTCCAGTATATTACAGTTTTTTCAAATTGCTTACACACTAAATTTTACACTTTCACACAGTTGTCAAAAGTCTACACACAGTAAACAAAACCACGGTGCAGATTTGCCTGATATTAGGCATAGACTCTGCTTCACATTTTTTGCGAAATATTACACACAATGCTTTACACACACTTTCCCATCTACACACACATGTTTACACTTTACACACATATTAGGATTGTGATACACGCATCTTTACACCTTACACAAAGATAAGGATTGTGAAATTACTTCCTGGTCAACCCAAAGGGCTGGCTTGCCAATTGAACACATTGGATAATCACCTCCACCAGGTGTAAAGACACACAGGTGATACATTGAAAATACAGCTTTCAAGTGGGTGCTACAGCTATACAGTTGTTTTCATTTGTAATTTTTATCTCCAGATTTTTTTTTAAACCTTTTTATTTGTCTCAGATTGTAATTTGTACTGCATGTCATTGTTGACTACTGTGATATGTTACTTTACCTGACTGTGGTCAAAATACATATTTTCAGTTAACAGCATCATTGTTGAGCAGTTCTTGAAAAGATTACAGGATTTTTGTACTTTCTCTTTCAATCAATCAATCAATCAATGTTTATTTATATAGCCCTAAATCACAAGTGTCTCAAAGGGCTGTACAAGCCACAACGACATCCTCGGTACAGAGCCAACATACGGGCAAGGAAAACTCACCCCAGTGGGACGTCAATGTGAATGACTATGAGAAACCTTGCAGAGGACCGCATATGTGGGTAACCCCCCCCCCCCCCCCCCTACAGACAGCACACATGGGAAGTTTTAGTAAGTATGAATAGTTGTAGTCAAAGTGTAAAACTTAGACATGTTGCTTGGAGTGATGAATGAAGAATCCTTTTGAGCAGAAACGCTAAGGACGGTTTTACTTCCGTTTAAAGGTAACGACCCCCCCCCCCCCCCCCCCCCCCCCAGGGGAGACCAAAAGCAATGGATGTCGAGTGGGTCTGACATAATATTGTGAAAGTCCAACACATCTGCGAAAGTCCAGTCCAGCAGGAACCATCCCGAGCGGAGACGGGTCAGCAGCGTAGAGATGTCCCCATCCGATGCACAGGCTAGCGGTCCACCCCGGGTTGGGAGCAGAGTAGAAAATAAAATAAACGGCAGATCAACTGGTCTAAAAAGGGAGTCTATTTAAAGGCTAGAGTATACAAATGAGTTTTAAGATGAGACTTAAATGCTTCTACTGAGGTAGCATCTCTAACTTTTACCGGGAGGGCATTCCATAGTATTGGAGCCCGAATAGAAAACGCTCTATAGCCCGCAGACTTTTTTTGGGCTCTTGGAATCACTAATAAGCCGGAGTTCTTTGAACGCAGATTTCTTGCCGGGACATATGGTACAATACAATCGGCAAGATAGGCAGGAGCTTGACCGTGTAGTATTTTATACGTAAGTAGTAAAACCTTAAAGTCGCATCTTAGGTGCACAGGAAGCCAGTGCAAGTGAGCCAGTATAGGCGTAATATGATCAAACTTTCTTGTTTTTGTCAAAAGTCTAGCAGCCGCATTTTGTACCATCTGTAATCTTTTAATGCTAGACATAGGGAGGCCCGGAAATAAAACATTACAGTAATCGAGACGAGATGTAACGAACGCATGGATAACGATCTCAGCATCGCTTGTGGACAAAATGGAACGAATTTTAGCGATATTACGGAGATGAAAGAAGGCCGTTTTAGTAACACTCTTAATGTGTGACTCAAACGAGAGAGTTGGGTCGAAGATAATACCCAGATTCTTTACCGAGTTGCCTTGTTTAATTGTTTGGTTGTCAAATGTTAAGGTGGTATTATTAAATAGATGTCGGTGTTGAGCAGGACCGATAATCAGCATTTCCGTTTTCTTAGCGTTGAGTTGCAAAAAGTTAGCAGACATCCATTGTTTAATTTCATTAAGACACGCCTCCAGCTGACTACAATCCGGCGTGTTGGTCAGCTTTAAGGGCATGTAGAGTTGGGTGTCATCAGCATAACAGTGAAAGCTAACACCGTATTTGCGTATGATGTCACCTAGCGGCAGCATGTAAATACTAAAGAGTGCAGGGCCAAGAACCGAACCCTGGGGAACTCCGCACGTTACCTTAACATAGTCCGAGGTCACATTGTTATGGGAGACACACTGCATCCTGTCAGTAAGATAAGAGTTAAACCAAGACAAGGCTAAGTCTGACATCCCAATACGCGTTTTGATACGCTCTAATAAAATATTATGATCAACAGTATCGAAAGCGGCGCTAAGATCAAGAAGCAGCAACATAGATGACGCATCAGAATCCATCGTTAGCAATAGATCATTAGTCATTTTTGCGAGGGCTGTCTCCGTAGAGTGATTTGGCCTGAAACCGGATTGAAACGTTTCACAGAGATTGTTAGACGCTAAGTGTTCATTTAGCTGCTGTGCGACCATTGAGGATTTTCGAGATAAACGGAAAGTGGGCGGTAGTTTACCATGAGGTCAGGATCGATGTTAGGTCTTTTGAGTAGAGGATGAATAACCGCTTTTTTGAATGCTAGGGGAACAGTGCCAGAGGAAAGTGATAATTTTATAATATTTAACACTGATGGACCTAATAATACAAAAAGCTCCTTGATAAGTTTCCCAGGAATTGGGTCAAGTAAACATGTTGTTTGTTTTGTCCCATTTACACATTTTAACAATTCCTCCAATGTTATTTCATCAAAGAGAGATAAACTATTTTGGAGGGCAGTGTCCGTCGTATATACAGTCGTATCTGTGTTAATAGAACCCAGTTGTAGCTGAGATGCATTGTCTTTAATCTCTTTTCTAATGACTTCAATTTTCTTATTAAAGAAATTCATAAAGTCATCTGCTGAGTGGGTGGAGCTACTGGGAGGAGTCCCTTGTTGGGTTAGCGATGCTACTGTACTAAACAAAAATTTAGGATAATTTTTGTTGAGTTAAGATATGTTTTAATGCTTTGCTTACCTTATACAACAACATATATGGTGAGGCATTCATTAATCAACCAATACATAATTAATACATTTTTCAACCTGTTTTAACCAACAACATCTTTCGGCAACCAAGACAATATTTGCAGTGGAAGCTAATTAGAAACATCAGCAAACATAACATTGTGCATTTAGATCGACATTATTATTATCATAATTCACGTGTATCTTGTGTACATTTGCCTCATCCAATCTCACAAAACTGCATTTAAGATCATAAATAACTATGATCTAGAAATATACTTAATATTGTGTTAACTTTACCATGGGGCACACTGGAATACGAATGACAGCTGGTCCTATTTCAACAAACACACATTTCCAATTAATATATCACACTTAAATAATGATGTACACATTATTGTTTCATATCTGAGTGAGGCACAGGCTATATGTCATCCCTGTATAGGTTTGGCTGTGTGTGCACTATTCATATGGAAAATTGAGGCATCTGTATAAATGAGTGTGTCGTTGCATTATTTCGACATTTAGATTGAAGAGCATGTGTTTTGTATTTATACCTGAAAATAAGGAGTCTGTATTTGGGAGTGTGGCCTCTAAAGTGTGCATGTATGTGTGTTTGTGTAGAGCAGCAAAATTGTCTGAAAAGATTAATGGTGTGAGCCTGAACCATAGAACTACTGGTCATTGAACACACCTTGATTTAACAGCATTTTACAGGGTTTTAATTTAAAAATTATGTTCCATAAGATACAACAATGCAAATGTTTCCCTTACAATATGTGCCCACACATCACACTGTGTCTCGAGTGCAACGACCCAACATATGCTTATTAATTAAGTAAGTACAATATTAGGACAGCATAGTGGGATATATGACAACCGTAATCAGTCACTCCACTTCAGCACAAATCCATTTCATACACATGCAAGGAAGCACACACTAATTGGCGTATGACAGGCACACAAACAAACAGTAAACCCCTCCTTCCTTCACCTTTTCTCAGATGCACATACAATAATCATTCATTGTGTCTTTAACCCTTTTTGTGTCATCCATCAGAGGGCAAAGGAGAGTGAGAGCAAAGTTAAAGTTAAAGTTACCGATGATTAAAGTACCAATGATTGTCACACACACACACACACTAGGTGTGGTGAAATTTGTCCTCTGCATTTGACCCATCACCCTTGTTCACAACCCTGGGAGGTGAGGGGAGCAGTGAGCAGTAGCGGTGGACGCGCCCGGGAATCAAATTGGTGATTTAACTCCCAATTCCAACTCTTGATGCTGAGTGCCAAGCAAGGAGGTAATGGGTCCTATTGTTATAGTTTTTGGTATGACTCGGCCGGGGTTTGAACTCACGACCTACCGATCTCAGAGCGAACACTCTAACCACTAGGCCACAGAGCAGGTACAAGAACAAGAAGGGAAATACATAAAATAGGAATGCATTGGATAAATGAAGGTAAGTACTTTAGAGGGCGATAAGTACAAATGACTTACGATGCCAACCACAGAAATCAAAAGGGTCAAGAGTTATGTTTGGATCATACATTTGATAGTTAGTTAGTTGCTAAACAAAAAGTAAAGCAACCTTTTTATTTAAACTTTGTATAATGGACGGCATTCAGGCCAATTAAAAAAGAAAACATTACATGTTGTTGCAGATCTGGATGAATGTACAAATGTAGTCATTTTATTTAGTTCGATATCGATAGGTGGCGCTTCAAGGCAGCCGCAGTGTTTGTCGTCGGCGTGTGCCCTCAATTTTTAAATGTGTTTTTAAGCTGTCCCTGTATTTTTTAATCGTAACATTTTCAAGGCAACGTGCTGGGAACGGTTTCATGCATCAGTGTGTGGCCATCGGTAGGATTATTTACATTTCATGACTTGAATATTAACCAAGTATTAGTAATATTGTTATTATAAGCGCTAACACAGACAAAGTATTTATAGCGGCGACGTGATCAGTTCCGTGTGTCACTATATGTACATCGTGTTAGGATCCGCTGCTCGGATCACAATTTGTTTACACTTTAGCGTCACGTGTTTGTTTCTGTTGCCATGACTGCAGATTTTACTCACCTGCCTCTGATCAGCGTTCGGGACGCGCACCTGTTGCCCGAGCACTGATCAGAGGGCTATTTAGTCTTTGCCCGGGCCTCACTCGGCCTGGCTTCCTAATTTGCTTTCATGCAACAAGTTACGACCATTTTGTTTCCTGCTAGCTCTCATGCTACATTATTTTGCTTGCTAGCTCCCACGCTAGTCGTTTTGTTTTTTCCTGTCTGATTTAGTTCTTCAATAAATCATTTTTCCTACCTGCAAGCTGTGTCCGAGCCCGTCTGCATCCTTGGGAGAACACCACCGCACCTCGATGCGACCAGGTCGTTACAGTAGGAAGCCAGCAAGAAGTTCTCCCGCAACGAGCACGTCGGAGGAGAGGGACGAAGGTGCGTGGATGGTGTTGCGAGCGATGGAGGCGGAGACTCTCCGCTATTCCCCTTCGGAGCGCCAGGACCTGATATGGGGTCCTAACGGAAGGTTGTTACCAATCCACTCCGTTTGGCCCGAGGATATCGCCACACCTCCGCACCACCGGACGCGTCAGCGAAGACGGAAGCCACCCAAGAGGTCTTCACTTCGCCGCCAAGACGCGCCACTCCCTCAAACTCCTCCGCCGGTACACAGCAAGCTACATTCAGCCCAAGATTTCCCTCTTCAAAGGTCTGTTAATCCCATCAACTACCTTACCGAAGACTGTTATGACTGGCCTGTCAATCACTGGGACTGCAGCTATGACGTCATTCCGTCGGCACCCCCTGATGACACGCCGCTTGATGACGTTGTCCCGTCCATTTTGGATGACGTCATAGACAAAGACATTTTTAGACATTATGTCAATTCTTCCTGCCAGCCATTTTCTAGTGACTTTAATTCTGCAATAAAACATTATCAGGACATTTTTGTGAAATATAATTCTAGTCAGTCCCGGTCACCTGACTTTCTAGCTCCACCCCCAGTGACTATTGCTCCGCCCACTGCACATATTTTTTCCCCCTGTGCTCCCACCCAGTCTCAAGTGGGGAGTAAGAAGAGACATTTTGGACAATTTAGAGAGGATTCGGCCCTCCCCCTGACCACCCTCCACCCACCCTTGAAGACGGTTCCAGTCCGCAAGGAGCGCGTCTGGGATCCGCTTTTTGAGGGGGGGGCTAGTACTGGGAGCTGTGCGAGTGGGGTGGCACAACGGCGTGCTAAGCCGCAACCTCCTGCTCGGCCACCGCCACCTGTCTTTCGGCGTGCTAAGCCACAACCTCCTGCCCGGCCGCCACCACCGGTTTTTCGGCCTGCTAAGCCGCAACCGCCAGCCAGGCCACCTGCACCTAAGCTAGCGCCAAGGCTAAGGCTAGCACCAGCTCCACCACAGGTTCCAATACCTGCACCTCGGCTGGTTCCCACACCAGTACCTGCACCTCGACTGGTTCTCACACCAGTACCTGCACCTCGGCTGGTTCCCGCACCAGTACCTGCACCTCGGCTGGTTCTCGCACCAGTACCTGCACCACGGCTGGTTCTCGCACCAGTGCCTGCACCACGACTGGTTCTCGCACCAGTACCTGCACCACGACTGGTTCTCGCACCAGTACCTGCACCACGACTGGTTCTCGCACCAGTACCTGCACCACGACTGGTTCTCGCACCAGTACCTGCACCACGACTGGTTCTCGCACCAGCACCTGCACCACGGCTGGTTCTCGCACCAGCACCTGCACCACGACTGGTTCTCGCACCAGCACCGGCTGCCACGACAGCGACTCCGGCTGCCACGACAGCGACTCCGGCTGCCACGACAGCGACTCCGGCTGCCACGACAGCGACTCCGGCTGCCACGACAGCGACTCCGGCTGCCACGACAGCGACTCCGGCTGCCACGACAGCGACTCCGGCTGCCACGACAGCGACTCCTGCTGCCACGACAGCGACTCCTGCTGCCACGACAGCGACTCCTGCTGCCACGACAGCGACTCCTGCTGCCACGACAGCGACTCCTGCTGCCACGACAGCGACTCCTGCTGCCACGACAGCGACTCCGGCTGCCACGACAGCGACTCCGGCTGCCACGACAGCGACTCCGGCTGCCACGACAGCGACTCCGGCTGCCACGACAGCGACTCCGGCTGCCACGACAGCGACTCCGGCTGCCACGACAGCGACTCCTGCTGCCACGACAGCGACTCCTGCTGCCACGACAGCGACTCCTGCTGCCACGACAGCGACTCCGGCTGCCACGACAGCGACTCCGGCTGCCACGACAGCGACTCCGGCTGCCACGACAGCGACTCCGGCTGCCACGACAGCGACTCCGGCTGCCACGACAGCGACTCCGGCTGCCACGACAGCGACCCCGGCTGCCACGACAGCGACCCCGGCTGCCACGACAGCGACTCCGGCTGCCACGACAGCGACTCCTGCTGCCACGACAGCGACTCCTGCTGCCACGACAGCGACTCCTGCTGCCACGACAGCGACTCCGGCTGCCACGACAGCGACGTCGACACCTACCGCTTCCACGGCGACGTCTCAGCGACCTCAAGTGGTCCGGCTGCGCAAGCAGCTCTCTCAGAGGACTCAGAGGCTGCTGAAATTCTGGCGCCACTCACGCCCACCTTCTCGGCGGCCACGAATGTGGCCTTACCGTGGTCGCCCGCCTCGCCCGCCTCGCCAGCGGCAGCGGCGTTCCATTCGCCGCCGCCACCTGACCCTTCCCCGGTGGATTCGGGGACACGTGGCCTGGCGACCCACCACCAAGTCACCCCCCCCGCCCGCCCTTGACTCATGAACTATTGCTTGTTTTTTTTTGGGTTCCAGTTGTTTTTTTTGTTTTCAAGGGACATCTGGAATCTGTCCTTTTAGGGGGGGGTACTGTTAGGATCCGCTGCTCGGATCACAATTTGTTTACACTTTAGCGTCACGTGTTTGTTTCTGTTGCCATGACTGCAGATTTTACTCACCTGCCTCTGATCAGCGTTCGGGACGCGCACCTGTTGCCCGAGCACTGATCAGAGGGCTATTTAGTCTTTGCCCGGGCCTCACTCGGCCTGGCTTCCTAATTTGCTTTCATGCAACAAGTTACGACCACTTTGTTTCCTGCTAGCTCTCATGCTACATTATTTTGCTTGCTAGCTCCCACGCTAGTCGTTTTGTTTTTTCCTGTCTGATTTAGTTCTTCAATAAATCATTTTTCCTACCTGCAAGCTGTGTCCGAGCCCGTCTGCATCCTTGGGAGAACACCACCGCACCTCGATGCGACCAGGTCGTTACACATCGCGTGGTGTACTGCTTTCTCGCTCCCTGTAAGTTTATTCTAGATCATAAATCATGCATGTCACCTGGAGAGTAAATGGCTGAGGATGTAATCCAACAAGTTGGTACACTTTGACAGCCATTTAGGACCTGGAACTGGCGAGTCCCCCGTCCCCCAATATATTCGTGAGGATTATGAGTCATTCTTCACCGAAATGGGAATGTATGAACATTCCAGCAGTCCGCATGCTAATGACAGCAGACCTTGCACAGTAAGTGATGTTTTATGATGTTTTTGTCTCTCATAAAGTCTGCAGTGAGTAATGATCAGTGACGAAGAAAAAAAAAAAGCAAATCTTGTGATGCGTTTTTTTTTTATTAATGCGCATGTATGATTAAAATGATCAAAATAGATAAATAATAAATGTTATTAAAAATGTGCCCATGACTACATTAGATATATACTTACATCATGTATATAAAAAAACCTTAACGGAGGTGTTTGGATGTTATTTAAGGGCTCTATAGGCAGAATTGGGCGGCTCCCTTAGGCTCCATTGTAAGCGGACTTTTGATCGAATTTATTTCATATTTAGAATGCATAAAAAAAAATAAAAACATCTATCTGTTGTCATGTCTTTCATAACGATAGGCAAAAATCCCCCAAAAAGTTTATAATTACATTCAATATTCACATATTTTGATCATTTTAAGCATACGCAGCGCATTAATTTTCAAAACGCATCACATTTTCTTTTTTTTTCTTCATCACTGATATGTACTCACTGCAGACTTTATGAGAGCCAACACACATAATAAAACATCACTTACTGTACCAGGTCTGCTGTCATTAGGATGCAGACTGCTAGGATGTTGATATATTCCCATTTAGATAAGGGATGTCTCAAAATCTTCATGAAGAAAAGGGGTAAGCGTCTTTTTGTGTCGTCCTCACCAGCTTCGAGTCCTAAATGGCTGTCAGAGTGTACCAACTTGTCGGAATACCTACTCACACCGCTTCTGTCCAGGTGAAATACATGATGTATGATTTAGAATAAACTTGCAGGGAGCGAGAAAGCAGTACACCATGCGATGATGTACATATAGTGACACACGGAACTGATCACGTCGCCGCTATAAATACTTTGTCTACGTTAGCGCTTATAATAACAATATCACTAATACTTGGTTGATATTCAAGTCACAAAATGTAAATGGAGTATTGTTGGCGGCTTTTGAATGGTTATTCATTGGATTTTACAGGCAAAATAGAGGACCTCCCATTGGCTCCGCTGTAAGCAAACTTTTATTTACTTTTAATTACAAGCTGGAATGCATTAAAAAAAATCCATCTGTGTCATGTCTTTCATAATGATTGTGAACGATAAGCAAAATTCCAAAAAAAAGTGCAGTTTACCTTTAAGGATTCTACAACCTTTGAAATAGGTCTGTTTTTATGAAGACTTTAGAAAGTAATCAGATGAAAATGTAGGTACTTTAAATGGCAAGGACCGTCCCGCAAACACGCTGTTTTAAAAAACGCTTTCAAAATCTCCCCAAAACGTCGGTGTTGTCCAAACAATTAGGAAAACTATGGATTAAAGTGGAAAAACAAGTTGCCTCAATATTGAAGCTGTTATCATACATACCTGATTTATAACATCAAAAGACTTCCAATGTTTGCGAGTGAATAGATATGAACAAAATAGTAACAATCTCAGACATTCCAGCGCCATTTGAAAGATAATGAGCCAGCAGGTCACGTGATCCGTGACGTAGCGTTACGGACCAGCGACCCCTATCCCATCAACAACAATGCTAATCAAGCAGACTTTGTGAGAGCCAACAACGATTACTTTGTGACAACTAACAATAATAAACCATAGTAAAATAAACACTTTCTGCACAAGCTCCACTCTCACTGAGATGCCGATCAACAGGACGCTCACATAATTCTGTTTGGATACAGATTCAATCGCAATCCTCACGAACGATTAAAAAAAGTTGCAGCAACGAGCGTCTTTTTCACCATCTCGGGGAGGTGAAAGTTGACAAGCCCCTGGGTCCATGGCCACATTTGTTTCTGTGTGGAGTTGCTGCATGGGTTCCCTCCGGGTACTCCAGCTTCCTCCCACCTCTAAAGACATGCACCTGGGGAAAGTTTGATTGGCATGACGAAATTGGCCCTAATGTGTGAATGTAAGTATGAATGATGTCTATCTTTTTTTAATTTCTTGTGCGGCCCGGTACCAATCGATCCACGGACCGGTACCAGGCCGCGGCCCGGTGGTTGGGGACCACTGGTTTAATGGATACAATATACACAATACACAATTAAGCATATAAAGTAAACTTGTTTTTCCACTCTTCTGGTACTTTAAAGGCAAGGCAAGGCAAGTTTATTTATAGAGCACAATTCTTACACAAGACACTTCAAAGTCCTGCAAAGAAAATCACAAGAAGGCAAAACCAGAAGGAAAATAATCACAAAATGTAATCACAATTCATCATTGGAATCGTTATAATTCAAATTAAAATCAAAGAGTGTAGATAAAATAATTTCAGATGTCCTATGCACAATTAAATACAAGTGTTTTCAGCCTGGATTTGAAGATTGCCTACATTGATCGAAGCCTGTCTCACATTTTCTGGAAGACAATTCCAGATTTTAGAAGGATAAAAACACAGCCTCACCATGTTTGGTCCTGACTCTTGTCCCGAGCAGGAGACCACTCCCTGAGGTTCTCAGAGCCCGAAATGGTTCAATGGTTGTGAAGTGAAAGGAAGTGAATTATATTTGTAAAGCGCTTTTCTGTAGTGAATGAACGCGCATAGTGAAACCCATTATCTAAGTTACATTTTAAACCAGAGTGGGTGGAACTGGGAGCAGGTGGATAAAGTGTCTTGCCCAATGATACAATGGCTGTGTCTAAGATGGCGGAAGTGAGGATCGAACCTGGAACCCTCAAGTTGCTGGCACGGCCGCCCTATCAACCGAGCCACGCAGCCCCGTGGTTCTAACATATAAGAGATGTGCTATGGCACAAGGCCATAAAAAAGACTTGTACACAAGGAGAACTGTTTTAAAGTCTATTCTCTGAGCAACAGCAAGCCAGTGCAGTGACCTGAGCACTGGACTCATATAGTGGTATATTCTGGTTCTAGTCAGGACTTGAGCAGCAGCAATTTGAATGAGACCCGGTGAGAATGCAATTACAGTAGTCTAACCTGCTGGAGACAAAGGCATGGATTAGTCTTTTTATTTCTGATTCAAACAATATTTCTCTGATTTTGGCAATTATTTTCAGGTGGTAAAAAGCTGCTGATCCTTTCGACTTAATGTGGCTGTTAAAGTCTGAGTCAATTTATTACAGTGTATTACATTTAGTACAACATTGTACTAAATACAATCAGGTTTGTGGTCGAAAGTAAGTAAAAAGCTCTATGAAAGGAGTACGAGTCGATGCAAAGTAGAAAATAAAAGAGTGGGAGGTGGTAGAGGGCATACTGATAGAATGTTAGAGGTGATTACTGGTATTCTCATTGATGGGTGCCGGTGATGGTGGATCCATCAAAGTAACTCAATAAACCACCAGCCAGTCCTGACAATTTCCATGCAGGTCCACGTGAATAGGAACAGGCAAAGTGAACACAGTCCAATAAACAACGCCCACATACGCACAAACCGCCTCTTATCTCCTTTCGCAGATGACATAACTCACAACATCTTTAGTGAGATGAAAAACAAACGATGGACAGAAGTGAATGGGAGGAGTCCTTGCGGCTTGTGCACCCCTTAAAACGTTTGTGATTAAGGGCTACATAAGTAAACTTTGATTGATTGATCGATTGAGTACCACTCATATAACACTTAGAATTATTCACATGCTAATTCGATTTTAGAGTCTTGAAAACTAATGATATTGGGCCCCATTAACCAGTCAATATTATGCCATAATATTTATTGAGAAGCGCTGTCTAAACAGGGAAAGCCTAAATGCCATAATTATTCAATTTAAGTATCTCCATCGTGGCCTCTTCTTTGTAAAAGAGGCTCAGACCTTCAATATACTGCACTGAACACAACACAATCCTGACAAGTGGACTATCCATCCATTTATGTAGTATTGCTGATTATGTTCAGGGTCATGGCAGGGGCTGAAGCCCATTCCAGCTTGCTGTAAAATGTGAACCACATTGGTTGTCATTCAGTCACAAAGCAATTATGAGTGGGGCATTGAGTAGGAATAAATTGCAAGTTGGTTACAAAAGTCAACTATGTGAAGCACTATACCACCAATAACTGTAAGGGGTATAGTTTTTTAATATTCAAATTCATTGTATCTGCTGTTCTAATGCATGTTTTAATGCCTACATGTGTCAAAAGCATAGTGCTTGTGTCTCATTTTCTCTACACAAGGGAGTTATAACTTTATTCTACTGAACCAATCACTCCAACATTGTGTGGAGTGATTGGGCATGGGTAGAGATGCGCACCTTTCACATTTGAATCAATACCAGCAATTTTGGGACTCCTGAAAGAGTATTGTGTGGGCCCCTGTGCCCCATTCATTGCCACATTGAATGTTTTTGTTTTTCAATGTTATTGACGGTGCCTGGTGTAATATACCCAAATTGTTTCCTTTTTTACGATTAACCACTTAAAGGGGAACTTTTTTTGGAACTTTGCCTATCGTTCACAATCATTATGAGAGACAAGAAGACAAAAGTTTTTTTGTTTTTGTTTTGCTTTCGTACATATAAAAATTGTCTCATTCTAGGTGGCTACCAATGCAGCTAATGGGAGCAATCAATTCTACCTCTAAATTACTTTAAAATGCATTCAAAAACCGCCCACATTACTTATTTTACGTTCCGTAACCTGTATAATAACCAAGTTGTAGCAACATAGTTATTGTAAGAGCGTACACTGAGGAACTATTTTTCTAGCGTACCAACACATCGCCATGCTACGGTATTAGCCGTAAAAGCTAACTAAGGCAAGAGATAAGCTAGCTTCTACGTCAACACGAAACGTATTTGGGTTTGTAATGCACAACAGTGCGATACGACACCAATGTGTACTGCCCGAAAAGCATAAACAATCATATTACAGTATCTGTAAAGTATTAGCCCACATTCCATGTTTTGTTTGTACACAGCTGAGCTAGCCAGACAGCGTATGTACTGTAGTTGTAATAACACGCATGGCGTGCTGCGTGTATCATGGTCGATATTAAAGTGACTCACTCGATGGACAGTTGTTGGCCGGGGACGTTCGCTGTTGATTTTGAGTAAGCACTACATTTATGTCAAAATAGTTTGGCTCCAAGTTCCATATTTATAGGGTCATCGTTTTCCCCTCACTCTCCCGGCTTCCGTCTGCACCAACGTCTCACCCTTCCTTCATGCTACCTTCTATTAGCAGCAGTATATTTAGCTTCAAAAGTATAAGGTTGTGAATCCTCTGTCTTCGTTGTCCATTGTGTTGCGCAGCCAGATGACAGTTAACGTAGGCTCCAGAGTCCAGCCTGAGTCCCGTTAAAGGTAATGTTGATGAAATGAATGAACGAGTAGGCTAATTGTTTTAGCCATCGGTGGTTTTGCTGTCTCACTATCTTTGGAAACTGTTTTTAAAACCCCTGTTCTGCTCCTCCTACTCCTGGCCTTCTCAAATATTTTTTGGTGTCCGGACTTGTCTTTTTTGGGGTGCATCCTTAGCCTAAGGAGTTTGCATGTTCTCCCCGTGACTGCGTGGGTTCCCTCCGAGTACTCCGGCTTCCTCCCACTTCCAAAGACATGCACCTGGGGATAGGTTGATTGGCAACACTAAATTGGCCCTAGTGTGTGAATGTTGTCTATCTGTGTTGGCCCTGTGATGAGGTGGCGACTTCTCCAGGGTGTACCCCGACTACCGCCCGAATGCAGCTGAGATAGGCTCCAGCACCCCCGTGATACCCAACGGGACAAGTGGTAGAAAATGGATGGATCCTAAGCCTGCTGGAGTTCGCTTGTGCTCACCTAATTCAGATGAAGAAGAACCATGGGAAGAATGAGTGTCTGTGCAAACGCACAAACTCCCTGAGCATTCAGTTGACCACATCTTAGCAGACTGTCAACACATCAGCATCACACCTGTCCCAAAGCTGACCTAACAAGTTAAAGGCCTACTGAAATGAATTTTTTTTTTTTAAACGGGGATAGCAGATCCATTTTATGTGTCATACTTGATCATTTCACGATATTGCCATATTTTTGCTGAAAGGATTTAGTAGAGAACATCGACGATAAAGTTCGCAACTTTTGGTCGCTGATAAAAAAAGCCTTGCCTGTACCGGAAGTAGCGTGACGTCGCAGGTTGAAAGGCTCCTCACATTTCCCTATTGTTTACACCAGCAGCGAGAGCGATTCGGACCGAGAAAGCGACGATTACCCTATTAATTTCAGCCACGATGAAAGATTCGTGGATGAGGAACGTTAGAGTGACGGACCAAAGTGCAGTGCAGGACGTATCTTTTTTCGCTCTGACCGTAACTTAGGTAAAAGGGCTCATTGGATTCCACACTCTCTCCTTTTTCTATTGTGGATCACGGATTTGTATTTTAAACCACCTCTGCTACTATATCCTCTTGAAAATGAGAGTCGAGAACGCGAAATGGACATTCACAGTGACTTTTATCTCAACGACAATACATCGGTGAAGCACTTTAGCTACGGAGCTAACGTGATAGCATCGTGCGTAAATGCAGATAGAAACAACATAAATAGGCCCCTGACTGGAAGGATAGACAGCAGATCAACAATACTATTATCAGGAGACACCGAACCAAACACTGGACATGTAACTACACGGTTAATGCTGTGCCGCCTGTCGAAGCCTAGCAATGCTGTTGCTAACGACGCCATTGAAGCTAACTTAGCTACGGGTCCTCGTCAGAGCTATGATAAAAACATTATCGCTCCACCTACGCCAGCCCTCATCTGCTCATCAACACCCGTGCTCACCTGCGTTCCAGCGATCGACGGCGCGACGAAGGACTTCACCCGATCATCGATGCGGTTGGCGGCTAGCGTCGGATAGCGCGTCTGCTATCCTCAAAGTCCTCCTGGTTGTGTTGCTGCAGCCAGCCGCTAATACACCGATCCGACCTACAGGTTTCTTCTTTGCAGTCTCCATTGTTCATTAAACAAATTGCAAAAGATTCACCAACACAGATGTCCAGAATACTGTGGGATTTTGCGATGAAAACAGAGCTCTTTGTATTGAGATACAATGTGTCCGAATACTTCCGTTTCAACCATTGACGTCACGCGCATACGTCATCATACATAGACGTTTTCAACCAGAAGTTTCGCCGGAAATTTAAAATTGCACTTTATAAGTTAACCCGGCCGTATTGGCATGTGTTGAAATGTTAAGATTTCATCATTGATATATAAACTAGGGATGGGCGATACCACACTTTTAGGATTCGATACGATACCGATACTTTTTCTTGCATTTTCATCGATACCGATACCGATACCAATAATTTCTTATTGGCAATTTCTTGTCAGTCAAAAATATTATTACTATTGTTATTATTTAAGACAAATCACAAGACAAATACAGACCATTTATACCACATTTATTATGGTCAATATATAATAAAAGTAAAATTAAAATAAATAACATAAATATGAAAAATAAATTAAATATTATATATAATAATAACTATATATTATATATAATAATAATTAAATATTAGGGCTTTCCAATTAACAGTCAAATCCGAATTGCAAGAAGCTGCAGTTATTTTTTAAAGTTTGTGATATAATTAGCAATTAATGAAATATGAAATAGGCTAATGTTTTAGAAATGTAAGAAATCATGATACAGATTAAAACCAAAATAACATTCAATCATATATTCAAGATTTTCTTGGAAAAAAATAAAACTGTAATGCAAAGATGAAGAATCTCCAAATTGTATCTCTTTCTTATCTTGTTTTAAATACTCAAGCAATTTTCAACTAACAGTAAATTCCCCTGTGTGGAAATTATTTGAATTTAGGATAATCATTTAAACAAAAATATTCAGTAAACATTACTAAAAAAAAACAAAAAAACAATGCCTGTTTTAAGTCTACAATTGGACAACACTGGATATGCCTGGCTGCATCGCTGTCGGCTGGCTGTGTGTGTGTTGCACGTTGACGACGCTCATTCGCTGTCTCCTGTCACGTGACTGGGCCAGCTCTATACTCTGCCAGGTACAGGGGTGTCCCAGCACATAGTAAGTTAAGTAAGTAACCAAAAACATCTGAAAGTGATGCTTGCACCCCTCACACGCCGTTTTTTGGTTTATATCGATACTTTTTTCAGAAAAGTGATGCCAAATGAGTAGCGTGTGAGTATCGATATATCGATACCACAGGATCGATACGCACATCCCTAATATAAACTATCAGGCTGGGTGGTCGGTAGTAGTGGGTTTCAGTAGGCCTTTAAATGTTTTATCATAATCATCAAATAACAGCAGTCATTTCCATTATAATATTTTCTAATATAAATAATTTGGCCCACTGACAATGAAAATGTATGTTTTTCTGTCTTGATGGGGTCCTGCTGTAGAAGAATTTGAGACATGCACCCCTTTCAGAGATCACATTAATTCACGTTTTGCACAATGAGATGTGTGCTGTAGTTCAACCATGGGATAAAGCGTATAACTTTGTGTCTGTAAAATATATCATTAACAACATTTCATGATTAATACCCAAAAAATAACATTCTTAATACATGACACTAAAATAAGCACACGTGTTTGAGGAGTACTGTAACAACATTGTAACAACCTAACAGTTTGAGTTTATGCGTGTTGTTGGAGTAGTACGACTGTTTTGTGGTCGTGAACGCATCATTGACTGATCCGAGTTGTGTGCGTCTTTTGACAAAAGAGGGATCGGTTGCTGTCAATACGACATATAGTTTGTTTGTTTTGCTGCGATTACAGCAGAAAGTGACAAGTTTTGCTATATCTTAGTTTTTGTTGCTGATGTTGTCTTGGTGTGGTCACGGCCAACAGTAATTACTTTTGCTTTTCAAAAAGATTATTGTTGCAGACCACCTCCTTCTTCTCCTCAAACCATCTCGGCTGACGTCGTCGTCGTTTTGTCTGTTGTGATCACTTGTCGAAAATAGAACAGAATTAATTGTTATGTGTTTATTTTGTTTAGAGTTTAGGTTGGATTCTGTGCGCTGCATAGATTTTCCGTGCGCAAAGGACACAGGAGCAGTGCACAATTACGCAGGTGCGCACCTTAAAGGGAACATTGGTGTGAAACAAACCATATTTAAGAAGGTGCCAAGGGGGTTGTTGAAATTATTAGAATGAGAAAATTGTATGACTTGTTTTTTTTAAAATTCAGATTCATTCGTATGAATATACATTAGTTCAGTGTGTGCATAATCATTTTGTCATAGAGGCTACTGGGGTCTGTGTGTGGGTCCCACCGTTACCTCTTATATGACGGCCCAGCCAGTACTCAACTGTGCCAATTTTTGATATTTCCGTGTTGAATCGTGTTCATAAAAGTTAACTGTTGAATAAAAATCTATCAATGTAATTTAACACTGTGCTGTGCTCTCCATTTGTTATCTTGTTGCCTAGCCAGGAAATAGTCTTTGCCATTAAGTTGATTGTGCCAATTGTTTTCTTTGTTGAGGCCTACAAAGTGTTTATACTGTAAGTATTGTACTTATTACCCATCAGCTGTTTGACTGTAACATGCATCTTAGTTGTCGTTGAAATCGCCACATAAAATTGTCAGTACTAATCGGTGGCATGTCTATGGCAAAGATAATATAAGTTAGCATCAAGCTAGTGTGTTTAGAAAAGTTAAACCCTTACTGTATTTTTGGGGACCTTCATCCTGCTTTGTTAGCATGGAAAATTGTAACATTACTTAGACAATGTGCGGCTCTGTCCACTCTGAGGGCTTGATAGCTTGTTTTCTGGCCAAGTGCTTGTGCCGGTGCCAAGTCTACAATTGGAAGTGACGTGACAATACAAAGGTATCGAAATATGGCACCATTTGACCGGCTACGGTTGGTATTTAGGAAAGTGCTGTAATTGGTATACCAATTACAGCACTTTTCTAAGTACCAAATTGTTTTTCTTCATTGACCCAGGCCTAGGGATGGGTATACCCATCCCTAGGCATGGGCCACATGTGAGGAGAGTATTAAGATTAAAGATTAAAGTACCAATGATTGTCACACACACACTAGATGTGGTGAAATTGGTCGTCTGCATTTGTCCCATCCCCTTGGGGAGCAGTGGGCAGCAGCGGCGCCGCGCCCGGGAATCATTTTGGTGATTTAACCCCCAACTCCAACCCTTTGTTGCTGAGTGCCAAGCAGGGAGGTTATGGGTCCCATTTTTATAGTCTTTGGTATGACTCGGTGGCCAAGGGTCTCAAATTCAATTTACCACGAGGCCGCAGGAGGTAGAGTCCGTGTGAGTACCGTAAATTTTGGACTGTAAGCCGCTACTTTTGCGTCTTAAACGGTGCCGCTAAATTATGGATTTTTCTGCGCTAACAGCCATAATGTTTTTGTGTTCCATAGTTTTAATTAATTACATACAGAAACACTGAAATGGTGTGATATTGTTTGTGCTTTGGCGTCATCTTTTGGAAGAGTTTGCTCACTGCAGGTTTTGCGGGTTGAAATTGTACCCCCTGTTTTGATGCCTTTAAACGGAAGTAAAACCGTCCTTAGCGTTTCTGCTCAAAAGGATTCTTCATTCATCACTCCAAGCAACATGTCTAAGTTTTACACTTTGACTACAACAATTCATACTTACTAAAACTTCCCATGTGTGCTGTCTGTAGGGGGGGGGGGTTACCCACATATGCGGTCCTCTCCAAGGTTTCTCATAGTCATTCACATTGACGTCCCACTGGGGTGAGTTTTCCTTGCCCGTATGTGGGCTCTGTACCGAGGATGTCGTTGTGGCTTGTACAGCCCTTTGAGACACTTGTGATTTAGGGCTATATAAATAAACATTGATTGATTGATTGAAGTTTGTTCATCCATAGTCATAATGTAATGAAGCTAGCGTCATGAGCATTAAACAATGGCCCTCTTTTTGTATGTTAAACATTTACAAAGTTGTTTTGTGTAAATAACTTATTTTTCGTATTTTTCGACGTATATATATATATATATATATATATATATATATATATATATATATATATATATATATATATATATACCACTGGTATCGACCATTCATGATTTTCCATCTCAAGATTTGGAAAGTCTTTTTTATACTTTCTCCTAATTTATTTGTGTGTTGTCAATTATTTTGGTGAACTTTCATTCTTATGATGTGAATAATTCTGAATGATGAATGGTTTTCAACTTGAAGCAGCTCTGACATTTCGGTAAGTCAGAATATTTTAAAGTCTTTTAAAAGCGCTAAATTGCATCATTTTTTGGTAGACTTCCTGAAGGTTACTCAAATAAAAGTAGTCTCATTTATATTTAATCTTTGTACCTTATTTTGAATTATTCACTTTAGAAGATGAATGAATGAATGGATATTGCAGACACAAAGCATCAACCTAAGTTGACTGACTGGTAAATGGTAAGTTTTAAGTGATGGTACACACTGTAATTTCAACTAGTGTAAGTTTTCACTCATTTTTCACATCGCTGCTGTTAATTACTACCAAACATGCCTGGCGGCACTGTCACCACCAAACCAAATTGGCCGAAGTCCACGAGTCCTCATTTCATTTTCTCTTGATTAAATTTCATAGCCAAGGGTCAGTTGCTCAATGTCGACTCTGAGAAGACCTTTGCACGGTGAATGAAATGTGTCGCGATTCTGTCAAGGGAATGGAACTAATTCATTTGTCACCGGGTCACAGCAGCCATATCATTTCTCTCGACACAAGACAGACGCTACAATGAGACTTTAAATACGGTTCCAAATATGTACCTGCTGTGAAATCCATTGGTATTCAACAACGGCTAAACCTGTACAGGGATGTTAAATCAACAATGTTTAATAATTTGAAATTAGTCAACGAATAAAGGAAATTTGGAAAGAAAGTAATCAATCACACATACATACATTTAGTAAATGTATGTTGGGTACATATCGGTTGTATCAAAATGTTTTACAAACTCAGCTTGAGAGAAATAAAGACCCATTATATTTTTAATTTGCTAACGTAACTTTTATTTATTTTTTTAACATACCAGTGACAGAATAAACATGGAGGAGCAGAAAACGCCACAAAAGTTGCTCCAGAAAATACTTTTTTTTTCAAGGAGCTGTGGACACTTTTCTTGGTAAAGAGCTTTTTGATCCTCGTTAACTGTAAAAAAAAAAAAAAAATACTGACTGCTGCGTTATGAATATTACTTCCGTCAAAAGACTATGTTTAATCAGGTTCATCATAGGTTTGTTGTGTAATAATTTTGATTTATATTCTCCCGGTGACTGCGTGGGTTCCCTCCGGGTACTCCGGCTTCCTCCCACCTCCAAAGACATGCACCTGGGGATAGGTTGATTGGCAACACTAAATTGGCCCTAGTGTGTGAATGTGAGTGTGAATGTTGTCTGTCTATCTGTGTTGGCCCTGCGATGAGGTGGCGACTTGTCCAGGGTGTACCCCGCCTTCCGCTCGAGTGCGGCTGGGATAGGCTCCAGCACCCCCCACAACCCCGAAGGGAATAAGCGGTAGAAAATGGATGGATGGATGGACTTATTGATCTAAATTAGTTGTGTTTCATTTCACACGAGCAAAAAGGCTTGAGAAAGAAGATAATTTACAGTAAATGAATTAACAAGTTTGCTTTTAACTAACCCTAATCATTATCAACATTAGTCAAAGACAGACAAAATATATATATTTTTTTCGTAGACATCACAGCAGTCGGTAGAGCATGACACAAGAAGGCATGGGAGGCTGCAGAGCAGAGAGGAACAACAGAGAGTATATACTAGAATGCCCACATAAGTACGCCCGTCAATGTGTGACATCACAAATAGCTCACTGTTAAAAAAACAAAACAGCGTTCAGTGGAAAATGCATGAACCTTTGGCATTGTTTAATACGAGTATCCAACATTGTAAGAGAAAAATCATCATATGTCCCCTTTAATATGGACCTGACACTCCCTTTGTTTTAATTACGGGGTCATTTAAAATGGATTTGTTTCACTGAAAAGATAACACATCCTTGCAGATTGTGCATAATATCTAGTCGGTTGACTGTTCCGTAATGTTTTTTGCATTTAAATTTCCAAATAAGATTGCCAACTTTTTGTTTAGCGTCTTCCATATTGACTTGTTTTGGTTCTGCAACCAATCACAGCTGGACTAATCCGCATTAAACCATTAATTTTGACAGCCCTAATCTAAAATAATTTCAAATGTACCATAAATGTCAAGTAAATAAATGTCAAGATTAACGGTCAAATTTGGCAGCGTAAATTCTCGTTTGGGAATATTTTTCGAATATAGTCATTCATTAAAATAGCCTGTTTTGTTCTTTGGTCAGTGATGAATAAAATATCAAGTGTAAGATATGTTGATCTGACTTAAACACAACATTCCAAAAATATATCAAATGAGAGAAAATAAGAAAACGCACGGTGTTGCTTTGTGGGGTATAAGATGCATGTCAGAATGAGCAACTGTCAAAAAGAAAAGGTTTGACTTTTAGCAAGCTGAAAAAATCGATAAGTACTGTTGACACAGCATGGCGTGGTGTGGTGTGTCAAAGGAGTAGCTTATAGTCATGAACCCACAGAGGATTATAATTGACTACTTGACTTCCCGTCCAGCTGAATAAAGTGTTTCAGACTACTTTGGATCCTGGTTTGAGTTTTTGGTTTATTGAAGTACACCTTTGGTTATTAAATAGTCCTCAAATGTTTCAGGGATTATTTGTGTCTGCTTGTTTTCTGCAATAACACTGTTACTTAGAATATTTGTTTATTTTACTATCCTTTTCTCTTCAGGGCTTTACTTCCCACCATGACTAAAAGGTAGAAAATTATGCATTTTTAGATGTGAGGGTGAGGGGCAGAGTGTTTGCATGGCATTCTATGGTAATAGAGGACTTAGAAGACAAAAACAACAAGGAGGCATACTCACCACGTAGGCACTTCACTTAGCAGGCTGCTGCAGTGCTCGCATATCTAGTCCTATATATCAATACAGTATATCTATGATGTGCACAAGCGCACCTAAAAAACAGAAATAGTTCAATACATGACCACATACATCAACAGTCAGAGGAGGAGCCTTTAATAGATATTAGTGATAATTAAATGGAAAAATACAAAACCTAAAACTAGTGAAGTTGGCACATGGTGTAAATGGTAAATAAAAACAGAATAAAATGATTTGCAAATCCTTTTCAACCTATATCCAATTGAATAGACTGCAAATACAAGGTACTTAACGTTCGAACTGGTAAACTTTGTAATATATTAGCTCATTTGGAATGTGATGCATGCAACATGTTTCAAAAAAGCTGTCACAAGTGCCAAAAAAGACTGAGAAAGTTGAGGAATGCTCATCAAACACTTTTTTGGAACATCCCACAGTTGAACAGGCTAATTGGGAACAGGTCGGTGCCATGATTGGGTACGAAAGCAGCTTCCGTGAAATGCTCAGTTATTCACAAACAAGGATGTGAACAAATGCCTGAGCAAATTGTCCAACAGTTTAAGAACAACATTTCTCAACGAGCTATTGCAAGGAATTCAGGGATTTCACCATCTACGGTCCGTAATATTGTCAAAAGGTTCAGAGAATCTGGAGAAATCAGTGCACGTAGGCGGCAAGACCGAAAACTAACATTGAATGCCCGTGACCTTCGATCCCTCAGGCGGTACTGCATCAAAAAGCGACATCAGTGTGTAAAGGATATCACCACATGGGCTCAGGAACACTTCAGAAAACCACTGTCAGTAACTACAGTTTGTCGCTACGTCTGTAAGTGCAAGTTAAAACTCTACGGTATAATACTTGCAAATGTGACTCTAAAGTGTATAAATCAAGATATAACAACTACAAAGCAAAGTCATCATTATCAGCTCATTTTTAAATAAAATTCAATAAAAAAATTGATTTTTTAAAAATTTGTATGTATTGACACATGAACACACACAAGTACCGAAAATTGGAACCATTGAATACCATTGTCGATTACTAGGTACCAGAAATTGGCACCTTATCGTTTCAAATACCAAGTCCCCATTGCTAGTGAAAGGTCATATGGAAAGATGGCTGCAAATTTCAACACATGTTCCTCGCAATAACTCAAACGTAGTGTAATTTGACATGTTTGTTACATTTTTAGCACCATTGTTTGCCAATAATTGCGACATTTCCTTTGCTACTTTGAGTAATGACACTTTATATGACTTGTTTAACCTTCTTCCAGCAAGTGCACACGTGCGTGTGTAAGTACGTGTGCATGTGTTATGTATGTGTGCACGCCCAAGTGTGTGTGTGCTTGCGTCATCGGTAAGTCTTTGAAGAATGATCAATGATTTTCTAATTGTTTGCAGCGTGGCTCAACCTGCACTGCTCGAATATGCAGTAGCTGGTTCCACATGCATCTAAAAGAACAAAAATGCCTACTTATGCACCGCTAATTTTACACTGACCCGTTAATGAAGGGAAATAATGGAGGATAGCACTTTTGCCCACTCTTTTGTTCTTTTGTCTACATTTATCGTCATTTCACTTCCTCTTACCGTTTCCTCCATAACAATGTCGACCTCCACCCTCTCGCACTTTTGTGCCATTTCTCAATACACAGCTCTCACGTTAATGCCCTCCTCACACACACCCTCCCTTCTGAGTCCACATTAACCTTTGAAAGCTTTACTTCATCTCTCCATTCTTTGTGGCTTCTCTATCTCTCCTTTGTAAACTGTCTCTACGTGTTAGCCGCCTCTTGACATTTTTTGCATTCGCATCACTTCATCTCAAGTTTTTACCTTTAAAGCGCATCGGAGTAACCCCGTTATCTCCGCAAACCCCATACATCAGAGGCCATTCTTTCAAACCGCCATTTCATCTTTTTATGCATCCATCATTTTGTGTGGGCACATTCCGCGTTCAAAATGTAATTTCCATAATATCACCACAGCACCTGTGCACCACATGTATTCCATTAAGCATATTTCATTATCCTCTTTTCCTTTGGCGTTCCATTCTTTAGCTCACATGGGCTGATTTCACTTCAAAAGTTTAGCATCTGAATGCTTTTGTAGACAATATAGTGCTTTGGTAATGTACAGTAAGTATAATATAATATAAAATATAATACACTGTGGAGTATGTATATTTGAAAGCCTCAGGCTAAAAATCACACTCATGCCGTGGCTAACAGAAGGCCTCAAATTTCAAAATCAAAATGATAAAAGCAAAGAAGAAAATGTGCATCTTATTTTGTAAACGTTCTAACAGTATCTGTATTTACAATACGGGTGTCCAGATACAACTTTTTCAGTTCCAATACTATACTGAGATTGGAGCCTTGACTATTGGCCGGTACAGATATTGTATCCAATACGACAGCAGCATGAATAATACTTATTTTATCATTTTTAAGTATAACATGTTTAAAATGACTCAAACTGAGAACCATGGTAGGTATGAAAAACACTAACCTAGTGTATTTTCCGGACCACAGGGTGCACCAGATTACAAGGTGCACTGCCGATGAATGGTCTATTTTTGATCTTTTTCATATATTAGGCGCACATGATTATAGGGCGCTAAAGGAGTCATAATATTATTTATTTTTTCTAAATTGAAAATATTTCCTTGTGGTCTACATAACATGTAATGGTAGTTCTTTGGTCAAAATGTTGCATTGATCATGTTTTACAGATCATCTTCAAGCCGCTTTTTGACTGTCGCTTCCGGATGCGCCGTTTTGTGGGCGGTCTTAATTACATGGCTCAACTTCGGCAGCATCTTTTCCCCGTCATCTTTGTTGTATCGGTGTAGCGTGCAAAGACGGGAGTGGAAGAAGTGTCAAAAGATGGAGCTAACTGTTATAATTACATTCAGACTTTACTTAAATCAATAACGGAGCAGCATCTCCTCATTCGGAAACAACAACACAGAAAATGTGTCCCGTGAAAAACCGTCCGACCGGAATTCTAATAACAAAAGTTCCTTCGGTGAATATTGTAAACTCACTACACCGGTATGTTTTAGCGCTTCCATGGCGAGTTTACTGATATATATAAGAACTTTACACTACTTTTATTAGAAATGGCAACAGTGGAGGGTGAATGTCACATAACAAGACGATAGAGAAAAAGAAGAAGCTTATCGGACGTGCACAATTTTTCGGGACTCCTACACATGAACCTGTTCAGTGACCTAGTGGTTAGAGTGTCCGCCCTGAGATCGGTAGGTCGTGAGTTCAAACCCCGGCCGAGTCATACCAAAGACAAAAAAATGGGACCCATTACCTCCCTGCTTGGCCTTCAGCATCAAGGGTTGGAATTGGGGGTTAAATCACCAACAATGATTCCCGGGCGTGGCCACCGCTACTGCTCACTGCTCACCTCACCTCCCAGGGGGTGGTCAAGGGTGATGGGTCAAATGCAGAGAATAATTTCGCCACATCTAGTGTGTGTGTGACAATCATTGGTACTTTAACTTTATATCCCAAATGCAGATCAGCAGGTACCAGAAGAAAATAAAAGTTGCGTTTGCATAATATTGCAAAACAAAATGCCAGATAATATGTCTTACGTTATACACACACCATACTAATACTCTATGTTTAATGCGCCGGAAATCCTTCAAGCGTTGCGGCTTCATCGCTTACCAAAGTCGTACTAAAACATTTTGATAGATTTTTGAGCGCCGAGTGTAATGTTCTATATTTTCAATGGAACATTTAAAATGTTGGTGTTGTTTACTTGAGACATATTGCAATCATAGTGCTGTCTACACTTATCTCTTATGTTTGACTGCCATCTACTGGTCACACTTATCATTACACCATGTACCAAATAAAATAGCTTTGAGTTGAGTAAGCGCAACCAAACTTATTCCTTGCATTAGGCGCACCGGGTTTTAAGGCGCACTATCGAGTTTTGAGGGGAAAAAAAGGATTTTAAGTGCGCCTTATAGTCCGGAAAATACCGTAATTGTTTTATCAACCATCTGGAATAGACGTATTCACAAACTGAAGTGGAGTGTTAATTGATTTTTTAATATATTTTTTATTTTGGCGACTCTAATTTTGGTCACAATAATTAATTACGTTCAGCTCATGATGCAGTAATTTGAATGATGCGGACACATTGTTACTGGATGCTTTCGAATACACTTCTTCCTTGGAGACTTTGTTTCTGTAGGTAATGTGCAACTATAAACATTTAATATGTGTTTTAGACTGCAATATTGTTCATTTAAGGCAGTTCTTCTCAAATAGTGGGGCAGGCCCTCCTAGGAAGGCAGGGCGGGTCATGTGACCCCGGGAACATGCTTTATCAGTATCACGCCGTATCATGCTTCAAACCCACTTCAAAAAGCTGTGAACTATAAAAAGTGCTCATTGTAGCCATTTACCTTGATTTCCTCATTGTGATAAAAAAATAATCAGCACAATGTTTTTTTGTAGGTTAAAGTGTTTCATATATTGTGCTCCTGTGTTAATGCTGCTGATCAATTAGAATGTATTATTAAATATTACTATTCATTGTTAATTAAACTGTATTTTTCAGTATCAAATGGTTCAAGTCGTTCAAAAATGTTTTTAGTTTAAATAAGGATTATATATTTTTTTTAAGGCAAATTGTTGCACTTTAATTATTTTCTGTTACAGACTAAAAACAATGTTCTGTTTGGGAACACTTTGTCTCCTCCGTGAAATTGGTAAACTGATGGTGACAAATGCATGCCGACACACGGTTGGGTAGATAGCGGGACATGCCCGATCTACTGATGCTGCGTATTTTTATGATGGGTGAACACGGGGTCTCTCAGCAGTCACACAAACTTAATGACTATGCAATTTATATTCTGCCAATTGATTAAAATACAAATATGGGCCTGATTTTAATAAAGGGAACGTGTAAGGTAATACATCTGTATTTATTCAGAGAGTCTTTGAATGAAGAGTCCGCTACAATTTGTAAGGAACCCACACTATTTTGAACGATCAGGAAAACAAAATGGATCACACAGACACGTGTGGGAATAGCATGCATGCACAAACAAATACATAAACACTTTCAGCTAGAGTAATGTAGGTTTCTCGGGAAAAAAAGTTGTGTACCCCCTGGGTTGGTGCACAGTGCCTGCAGGCTGTGTGGAGTCATTACGGATCATAATGACTAAGAGTGTTATTAAGCACAGTAAGTTCACTAAGACTGGCCCAGCTGCATGCGTACTTGGGATGAAATGAGAAAGAAAGTGTTAACACACTTGTAATATCAATGATCACTGACTGAATGGCATTTGCACACAGACTTACATTTGTTTAGTATTGACTGACCTTTGAGTTAAATTATAAAGAGTGCGCAATGCAGCTGCAATTGTAAAATACTGCAACCTTTGCAACTGTGACAGTCAGTCCCTTTAAGGCTATGTTTCACTTCTGTGACATGAGTAAAAATGTACAAATGACGTACAAATGTAAGGATGTCCCAAAGGGCAAATGTGTGAGGCTATCACTTCGTACTTCTCATCCAGAGAATCACTCCCTACGGATTTGAGTGGGACGATGTGAGGTTTTCATTTTATTTTCTCAGAAATACCTGCAATCTACAATGTGCAGTTCAGTCAAAAAATGGAAAATACAAGACAGGGGGAAAGTGTCTACCACAGCCTAGTTAACTTAAAGGCCTACTGAAACCCACTACTACCGACCACGCAGTCTGATAGTTTATATATCAATGATGAAATCTTAACATTATAACACATGCCAATACGGCCGGGTTAACTTATAAAGTGACATTTTAAATTTGCCGCTAAACTTCCGGTTCGAAACGCCTCTGAGGATGACGTATGCGTGTGACGTAGCCCGGCGAACACGGGTATGCCTTCCACATTGAAGCCGATATGAAAAAGCTCTGTTTTCATTTCATAATTCCACAGTATTCTGGACATCTGTGTTCGTGAATCTGTTTCAATCATGTTCATTGCATTATGGAGAAGGAAGCCAAGCAAGCAAAGAAGAAAGTTGTCGGTGCGAAATGGACGTATTTTTCGAACGTAGTCAGCCACAACAGTACACAGCCGGCGCTTCTTTGTTTACATTCCCGAAAGATGCAGTCAAGATGGAAGAACTCGGATAACAGAGACTCTAACCAGGAGGACTTTTGATTTGGATACACAGACGCCTGTAGGGAACTGGGACAACACAGACTCTTACCAGGATTACTTTGATTTGGATGACAAAGACGCAGACGTGCTACTGTGAGTATGCAGCTTTGGCTTTTTTTTGCGTATGTACGTAACTTTTTTAAAATATATAAGCTTTATGAACCTTGGGTTAGGTGAACGGTCTTTTGGGCTGAGTGATTGTGTGTGTTGATCATGTGTTTGAATTGTATTGGCGTGTTCTATGGAGCTAGGAGCTAGCAGAGGAGCTAGGAGCTAGCATAACACGTACCGTACCGTACGTGCGCGTCACGTACGTAACTTTTTAAAAATATATAAGCTTTATGAACCTTGGGTTAGGTGAACGGTCTTTTGGGCTGAGTGATTGTGTGTGTTGATCAGGTGTTTGAATTGTATTGGCGTGTTCTATGGAGCTAGGAGCTAGCAGAGGAGCTAGGAGCTAGCATAACAAACACGCAGGTGTTATTATGCAGGATTAATTTGTGGCATATTAAATATAAGCCTGGTTGTGTTGTGGCTAATAGAGTATATATATGTCTTGTGTTTATTTACTGTTGTAGTCATTCCCAGCTGAATATCAGGTACCGTGAGTATGCAGCCTTGGCTGCTAAACATTCGATAACTTGACCGTATGTGCGCGTCACGTACGTAACTTTTTAAAAATATATAAGCTTTATGAACCTTGGGTTAGGTAAACGGTCTTTTGGGCTGAGTGATTGTGTGTGTTGATCAGGTGTTTGTATTGTATTGGCGTTGTCTATGGAGCTAGGAGCTAGCAGAGGAGCTAGGAGCTAGCATAACAAACACGCAGGTGTTTTTATGCAGGATTAATTTGTGGCATATTAAATATAAGCCTGGTTGTGTTGTGGCTAATAGAGTATATATATGTCTTGTGTTTATTTACTGTTGTAGTCATTCCCAGCTGAATATCAGGTCACCCCCGGCTCTCACAGCATCTTCCCTATCTGAATAGCTTCAACTCCCCACTAGTCCTTCACTTGCACTTTACTCATCCACAAATCTTTCATCCTCGCTCAAATTAATGGGGAAATTGTCGCTTTCTCGGTCCGAATCTCTCTCACTTCATGCGGCCATCATTGTAAACAATAGGGAACTTTGCGTATATGTTCAACTGACTACGTCACGCTACTTCCGGTAGGGGCAAGCCTTTTTTTTATCAGATACCAAAAGTTGCAATCTTTATCGTCGTTGTTCTATACTAAATCCTCTCAGCAAAAATATGGCAATATCGCGAAATGATCAAGTATGACACATAGAATAGATCTGCTATCCCCGTTTAAATAAAAAAAATTCATTTCAGTAGGCCTTTAAGGCGTTATGTAAGAATGTGCCAAAAAGGTGCAACCGTGACGCATAATGTGCCTTATAGGTATGCGTGTATTACAACATGCTCAGACTTAATAGCGCACGCAAAGCTGATCTATCAAGCTAGTGCAAAGAGGATTGCATCTCTTAAATAAGCAAAAGAGAGATATTTAGCAGCTGTGTTCATGAATATGCAGAATATATGCTGATTATTAGAACGGCCCCAATACTGGGAGCGCACAATGTGATTTATTAAGACTAAAACTGTTCTGCTGCTGCTGTGTGTGCTGCTGAAATGTGTGTGGAAACTCCATCCATCCATGTTTCTACCGCTTGTCCCTCTCAGGGTTTCGGGGGTGCTGGAGCCTATCCCAGCTGCATTTGGGCAGAAGGCACGTGTACACCCTGCACAAGTCGCCACCTCATCACAGGGCCAACACAGATAGACAGACAACATTCACACTCACATTTACACACTGGAGCCAATTTAGTGTTGCCAAATAACCTATCCCCAGGTGCATGTGTCTGGAGGTGGGAGGTACCCGGAGGGAACCCACAAAGTCACAGGGAGAACATGCAACCTTTACACAGAAATACCCCCGAGCCCGGGAATTGAACCCAGGACCTTCGTATTGTGAGGCACACGCACTAATTCCCTGGTCCACTGTCCTGCCCGTGCGTGGAAACTGGCACAGTTAAAGGGGAACTGCACTTTTTAAAAAATGTTTGCCTATCTTTCATAATTATTGCAGTAGAGAAGAGATTCATCTGGCCCTATTTCTGGCTGGATCTCCCGTGACAAGATGAAGGGGGGTTAATCATTTTGCAATGCAGTCTTCTGAAAATAACAGAAAGTGCCACTGTCACATTTTAAGAACACTCTACTGCCATCTGGCGGCTGAAGTGAATAGTGCACCTTCCCAATTCCTCACGTTTCATCTGTCAGGTAAACTGCAAGGAAAGGGGCTGTATGAAACCACTTCCTACTGTATGTGAGACAAGAATGTTTTCTTTTTTTTATGCATTTTAATATCTGTCAGCTAACAATGGAGGTAATAGGATTTGCTTTTTTACGCTTATTAAGCGCTCTAAAAAACATCCAAAAACTTCCATCAACGTTTTTATATACACGCTGTAAGTTTATATGTATGCACATCCATAATGACATGTAATATTTATGTATTTTGTTCATTTTAAGCATACAGCAGCACATTAACTTCACAGACGCATCACAACGTTCGCTTTTTCCTTCAACAATAACAATACTAACCATGGTAGACTTCATGAGCGACAACAAGACTACTTTGGGACAAATGATGATCAGAACCTTTTGTTTTTGAGCCTGAATGTAAGGAGGACGAGCTACTAGTTTTAGAAGCTGAGTGATAAGCATATACAGCAGGTTGCAATTTGCTTAGTGCTAAACAAGAAATACAAACTATGAACATAATGATAATCACTTACTATACAATGTCTGCTCTCACTGGCACGTTTATATCTGGCCGTTTAGGTGAAGAATTAATCATAATCTTCACGCAAGTAAGACAAAACAAAAAATACACATTTTTTTCAAGTCTTTCTTGCCATCTTGAGGACTCAGTAGAATGTCAAAGTCAACCAACTTCTCTGTTTATGGCTATATCCTTCTACTATACAAGTGAGAGGCTTATAATCTAAAATGAACTTTCACCAACTCAGAGGCAATGCAGCAGTTCACCGGCACAGCATGTCAAAAGTTGCATTTCTCTGTGATAATGGCACCTCTAAAATAAGTTTCCCTGTGTTAGCACTTACAATAGCAGTATCGCTAACACTTGGTTATTATGCAGGTCACAAAATTTAAATGGAGTATTGTTGGCGTTTTATTTTAGCTGCATTGTGAGCCACCTCATACTTACTCACCGTATATTACGAATTACAATGAATAAAAAAAAAACATATGCATTCTTGTCTTACATAAGGATTGTGAATAACATGCAAAATTCCCAAATAAAGTGCAGTTCTTCTTTAAGGACAAATAGCTGTGAAAAAGGAGGGGACCGCGCTGCAAAGACAGACAATGACTAGAGAATGCTCCGTCACACTGTATGTCAGGGGTCGCCAACCTGTCGATCGCGATCAACCAGTCAATCTTTGAAATCGTACCGGTCGATCACAAAAATATTGGAAGAAAAATACAAAATTTATATAATATCAGTGATACCCACACCTCTCTACATTGCGGCAACACCCCCTGGAGGACGGCGGCACACTTTACCCGCTCGTCTCGCAAACGCGCATGGCATGACGAGCACAAAAATCCTGGAACTGCAACAATGCATTCAGGCGGATTGTTTCAACCCCGACCATCATTGCTTCACGGAAAGCTAAAAAGCCAAATACTAAAGTGTGTGGACATTGCTCCAAAGTACGGATTTTGTGTTGATGTATTGTGCATACAAAAGTAAACATTGACTTATGCCAGGGGTGTCCAAAGTGCGGCCTGGGGGTCATTTGCGGCCCGGAGCTCTGTTTTTATTGGCCCGCGATACATTCTATAGACAAACTAAACAGGTCCCAAATGAGAACAAAAAAACGATGAAAAATTAAACGGGACCAAATCCCCCAAAAATGGGACCTGAAAACCAAAATGGCCGACAACCTGAGCGTCTTACTGTATAAGGCCTTTGAGGATTTCCGTATGTCCTGTCATGATGACAAAGTGTACAAATTGCTTGTGAGACATGATATGTTTTTGAGTGTACTAATGTTCTCAAAAGCATTTCAGTTGACGATATAATAGCAATATTAGTAAATACAAGCTTACTTTCGAGCACAGTTAACATAAAAACAAATACAATTATTATTAAAATAATCAGGAATTATTTTATTGCTTTGTTATCTATAACACAAAGCTAAGATGTAGAACTTTTTTTCAAATGTTAGCATATGTTCACCTACATTGTTTTGGTTTGAGTATTTTTCATATACAAAATGTATAAAAGTGGCCCTCGCATCCTTAAATGTTTCTCTATGTGGCCCTCGCTGGAAAATGTTTGGACACCTCTGACTTATGCAAAGGCAGTAATATATGATAAAACAAGGCGGCTGCTGATTAATGACATTCCCGCGGTCTGCACAATTTCGCACTTGTTATCAATTGCACACAGAGTCATCGTAGATCACCCGCAAAACACCCCCTATTAGTACAAGCAATTTTTTATTACTATATTTTATATTGTAGTTTGCACACGCTATTAAACACTTGTTATCTGGGATCTTAGTCAATCAGGCCCAATGTATTCATCTCAAGGGATTAACTCGATCACAGCTGGATTGTTCTGATTGTGTGTTCAGTTGTTTTGCCTCTCATTCCAGCAGGCTTCATCAGTGATTTCATCCTAAAAACTGTTGTTGTACTGGCAGACGTGTCTCTTAGTTGCATCCTGACAGCAAAACCATTATTGTCCAGGCATGCCTTCTCCTGTAGAGGATAACTATTTTAGATCTGCCATGGCACAAAACGCTCGGTCTAGATATGTCCTATTTAAAGGGGAACTGCACTTTTTTGGGAATGTTGTCAATAATTCACCATCTTTATGAGAGACAAAAACATGTATGGTTTTTTCTAATGCATTTTAACTCATAAATAAAAGTCAGTTTACAATAAAGTCAATGGGAGCTCCATTTTTCCGTCCATAAAGCCCTCTAAATCAGTGGTCCCCAACCACCGGGCCGCGGCCCAGTACCGGTCCGCGGACCGATTGGTACCGGGCCGCGCAATAAAGAAAAAAAAAAAAAAAAAAATTGTTTTTGTTGTTGTTTTAAATTAAATCAACATAATAAACACAATATATACATTATATATCAATATAGATCAATACAGTCTGCAGGGATACAGTCCGTAAGCACACATGATTGTATTTCTTTATTAAAAAAAAAAAAAATCCCCCCCGGTCCGTTGGACAAATTTTCAAGCGTTGACCGGTCCCCAGCTACAAAAAGGTTGGGGACCACTGCTCTAAATAACCATCCAAAAAGCGCCAACAATACTCTATTTACATTTCGTGACCTGAGTATTAACCAAGTATTAGCGATATTGTTATTATAAGCGCTAACGTTTATGACCTATTTTTAGTGGAGCATTGTCACAGAGCGCTAACTTCCTTATGCTGCTGTATTGACGTCATGAGCTGATGAGCTGCTTCCTCGTCTCTGAGCTTGTGAAAGTTAATTTGAGATTATAAACCATGTCTCTCACCTGGATAGTAAAAGAATGAGGACATAATCTGAGAAGTTGGTCAACTTTGACAGCCAATTTAGACCTGGTAATGACCAAAAAGATGTTTGGTTGATTTCCCATTTTTTCTTATGAGTCATTCTTCATCTGAACGGAAATACTATATCAACATCCTAACAGTCAGCGACCCAGTGAGAGCAGACATTGTACAGTAAGTAATGTTTTACTCTGTTTGTTGGCTCTCATGAAGTCTGCATCAAGTAATAATCAGTGATGTTGAAGGAAAAAGTAAAAGTTGTGATGAATTTGTGAAATTTTGCGGCGCCGTATGTTAAAAATGAGCAAAATACGTAAATATTCAATTTTATTATGAATGTGCCTGTTACTACGTTACTTATATAAAACATTGATGGAAGTGTTTGGATGTTTTTTAAGAGCTTTTTATAGGCAAAATAAAGCGACTCCCATGTGCTCCATTGTTGTTCTCATTTATTTACGAGTTAGAATGCAATAAAAACATGAAAACATGTGTTCTTATCTTACATAAGAATTGTGAATGATAGCCAATTCTAACAATTGCAGTTCTCCTTTAAGTCTGTGACCATGAACTGATGAAGCCTTTTCGAATGAGAGGCGCGGCCGTCATCCAATACAATCTGAAGAGTCCAGTTGCGATCCATTAAATGCCAGAAGAAATAGAATTAATAAATGTTCATTTAAATACAAAACATGTTTGACCCCGTAATAGATTATTTGAATGAATATTACCATGAAAAAAAAAGTCTCTTTGCCCCAAAAAGACATTACAAAGATTTAATGTAAACAGAGAGGGGTAGTCCGGGACCTTGGTTAAGATTAATGTGCCACAGTGCTCCTTTGAATTATGTTGTGCTGTTATTTGTCTTCCTACTGTAGCGGCTGCATGTGTGTTTGTGTGTCCGTGTGTGTCAGTGAGTAAATTTATTTTGATTAAACAGCATGGCCATCTTGTAGCTTCCTGTTGGTGTTCTGCACAGCACTATATTGATTAATAAGCGTTATTCCCTGCAGGGAAATGTCAACGCTTCGATGAAAAAGTGTGCTGTTCAAGACCAAAATGATAGGACAAGACCAAACTATTAATGGAAAAGTCACACAGTCAGGATGTTTGTCATACATATTGAAAGCTGTTTTGCATTTTATTTCATTTGTTACAACCCCATTAATGATGTATAACTCTTTTTGATGCAGCCATCTTAAGTGAAATAAAGCCAGTGATGAATGGCCTATAAATGACGCTAAAGGAATAAGGTTAATTAAAATGATTCAGATGAAAAATAAGAGAAGCCTAAAGCAACAGTCAAGTGCCATTACAGATGGGCGCCTCTTCCAAGTAGTTTGATAGCACAAGTCCATTTAGCAGCTGCTTCATCTATCAAACCTTTAAGACATACTAATAAATGTACTAATTATCTAAATTAAGAGTTTGTGTGTGCCTCTCTGCTCTAAGAGTTGCAGGAAAAAAAATGTTTTTTTTATGTGGTTTAATTAATACATTTTACATTATGAAAATGGGAGTGAAGGTGTCAATATACTGAACTATATTGTATCATAAAAATGATTCATAGCACAAGATGAGTGACAAGCGAGTGATGAGTGGTCAGAGGTGGGTAGTAACGCGCTACATTTACGCCGTTACATCTACTTGAGTAACTTTTGGGATAAATTGTACTTTCATAGAGTAGTTTTAATGCAACATACTTTTACTTTTACTTGAGTATATTTATAAGGAAGAAACGGTACTTTTACTCCGCTCCATTTATCTACATTCAGCTCGCTACTCGCTAAAGATTTTTATCGATCTGTTAATGCACGCTTTGTTTGATTTGGTTTGTCAGACAGACCTTCAAAGTAGGATCTATCGCATGCCTGCGTTTCACCAATCACATGCAGTCACTGGTGACGTTTGACTTCGTTTCACCAATCAAACAGACCGCCTGGTCATGTGACTGCCGCTGAAACATAAAGTTTCAGCGGCAAAACAACAACAAGCTTAAGCTTACCTGAACTCAACGTCAAATTTGACGAAGCACATCGCGGTAAGTAACGTTAGTAGATATTTTGGCTGTCACCATAGGCTGATGTTAGCTTCCCTGCTATGAATCACTGTCAAATGTACATCGAGTTGGGACATTTATTAACGCACTGCAGCCTCATAGACACGCACAGTCGCACGCACACACACGCATGCATAGAAACACCAATCAGAAGTGCACAGTGTGTTCCCAGGTTTAGTTAGTTTAGTCTTTATTTGAAGGGACAATGCACAGAAACATTAAGCTCAAAGACAGATATGTTCTGTACCACATTATAGCTAAAGAGCTCATTTCCATCTGCAGTCCCTAGCTACCTAAATTAAAGGGATACAAAAATCATGCAATAAAATGATGACAATAAAATCATACACAAGTATTAAGAAAGTCATAAAATGCCCTTTCATGGACACATACTTAATATACAATACAACCACACCTCATTTACATCATCACACAAAGACAATACATGCTCTTGTTCACATCTGTCATCATTTGTAAAAACAACCTTGATTTTAACAGACACAGCTCACAATTTACAGCTAAAATGCTCTCATGGATAAATATAATACACATTAAGTTGACATGTCAAACAAGGTGCCCACCTTAGTGACCGTGTGAGCAGCTTTGATTGCTCCAAAGCCACGTGCAGCCCACACCTATCAGTTTATGGTTTGCGTAAAGGCTAACTTGTTATTTTCCTTTGTAATCTCTGTCTACTGAGCCTATGGTGCTGTTAAGTTATTGTGGCTCAATTTGCCTTAATTTTTTTATGTTAATGTATTATTATTTAATATATATTATTGTTTAGTTGCTTAAGAGATATTTCTGGCTCTGAATTTGCTCATTGCTATTTTTATGTTTTTGTGCATTATTTGTTGCCGTCATCATTAAACGAACAGGTTACTCATCAGTTACTCAGTACTTGAGTAGTTTTTTCACAACATACTTTTTACTTTTACTCAAGTAAATATTTGGGTGACTACTCCTTACTTTTACTTGAGTAATACATCTCTAAAGAAACAGTACTCTTACTTGAGTACAATTTCTGGCTACTCTACCCACCTCTGTGAGTGGTTCACATTTCTTATACTTGAGTGACAACAAATACTGTTAAAAATGGTTCTATTGTTATTACAGTAACTGTACATGTTAACAGTGGTTCATTTAGTTTTACACTTGTATGGCAGTAAAGAATATTCTTCAAATTCCCTCTACACTGAACAGATTTAACAAATAAATGTTGGTAGTTGTCACAATTGCCAGTTACAATTTGTCAAACATTTGGCGATGTTGCTTTATGCGTGCATTCGCATGACGCGTTCCTACCCACAGTAGAGATCTTCACAAACGCATGGTCTGATAAACTAAAGGATTGAGTGTAATAAAACACATGCAAACCCGATTAAGCATGCAAAACTAATCTACTAATCTTGTGCATGTATAGGAGATATATTGCTCATATAGTATCTTGATATATTGTTAATTTACACTATTTTGCCAAAAGTATTTGGCCACCTGCCTTGACTAACACATGAACTTGAAGTGCCATCCAATTCCTAACCCATAGGGTTCAATTTGATGTTGGCCCACCTTTTGCAGCTATTACAGCTTCAACTCTTCTAGGAAGGCTGTCCACAAGGTTGTGGAGTGTGTTTATAGGAATTTTCCACCATTCTTCCAAAAGCGCATTTGTGAGGTCACACACTTATGTTGGTCGGGAAGGCCTGGCTCTCGGTCTCCGTTCTAATTCATCCCAAAGGTGTTCTATCGGTTTCAGGTCAGGACTCTGTGCAGGCCAGTCAAGTTCATCCACACCAGACTCTGTCATCCATGTCTTTATGGACCTTGCTTTGTGTACTGGTACACAGTCATGTTGGAAGAGGAAGGGACCCGCTCCAGGAGTTGGGCTGGGACCCTTCGTTCCAGTGAAAGGAACTTTGAATGCTCCAGGATACCAAAACATTTTGGACAACTCCATGCTCCCAACCTTGTGGGAAAAGTTTGGAGCGGGCCCCTTCCTCTTCTAACATGACTGTGCACCAGTGCATAAAGCAAGGTCCATAAAGACATGGATGACAGAGGCTGGTGTGGATGAAATTGACTGGCCTGCACAAAACATTGCTATAAACACACTCCGCAACCTTGTGGACAGCCTTCTCAGAAGAGTTGAAGCTGTAATAACTGCAAAAGGTGGACCAACATCATATTGAACCCTATGGGTTGGGAATGGGATGGCACTTCAAGTTCATATGTGAGTCAAGGCAGGTGGCCAAATACTTTTGGCACCATAGTGTATCTCCAATGTGAAAAAAATGTCTCGAAAGATGCATTTGCTTTTTTCTACTGTCATGATCATAGGAGGGACACATCTTGTATGGTTTGAACCAGGGTGAGGTCAGGTCACAATAGCTACGTGCACATGGACACATTTAATCGGATTAAAAGCCTAACCGGAATGAAAATGCTTCATGTAAAAATACAATTCAGAATATTCTGACCCGATCACACACGTTCAGATCAAAATTGCATTCCGATCGAGACAGGTGGTTTATCCCGAAAGTCATTCGGAGTTGAGCACATGAAAACACATCTTCCAAAATTCGAGTTAGAGTTATCCTTACCCAACATGTCTTCGATGTTAGCTTTACCTTCGTGGTGGAGGGGGACTCAATGTGATAGTCTCGGATATGAAGTGATTGTCTTGCTGTTGTCTCCCCCCATTCAACATGTAAACCATGCTGTTGAGTTTGTTGCTTTAAACAAGACTAGAAAAAACAAAAGTAGGGTATGGTGTGTCATGTGTCGCTAAAAGAAGGTACCCAGTTGTTGTCTTAACGAGCTGTTCTATTCATGACATTACAGCTACTTTAAGTGCTAACTGCTAGCCTGAAACACATACACAGAATGTTGAAACATGAAGACAGGCCATAACCCGTACAAAATCACATCATAAAAAGCACAGAACAGCTACATTTCAAAAAGAGAGGTAAAACAAAAGTAGGAAACATCCATCCCATTCATTTTCCACCGCTTGTCCCTTTCAGAAGGAAAACATAAATAAATACAGTGATAATTTCGGACAAGAGGAAATTCACAAAGCCATGTTTGATAACAGTGGAAGTCACAGCTTTTTCAGCACATGCAGTGAGCAAAGTGCAGGTGGTAAAGAAGCATTACAAATAATAGCACACCTTCCTGTTTATGTTAGGTTCTGCACATGTCAAAGGAAAGTATTCTGATTAAAGGTGTGATGCATGAAAATGCACATCATAATCAGATCATTTTTTTCAGGGTCCATGTACAAAATAACATTCTAATCCGAATGATGATCAGATTAAATACATGTTGTCCATGTACACATGGTTAATGATCAGCCTGCAAATTGTTTGCCACTTGCCAAATTTGAAAATGTATATTTTCTAGAAATTTCCCTAGTTTTAAGAGCTACTTACCTATTTTTAGTCATTGAGTTTATTCATGATCTTAATTTTGGCATGAATAATTACAGTTTGTATATTCTAGTTTAAGGCAGCACGGTGGACCTTTGGTTAGTGCATCAGAATACAAAGGTCCTGGGTTCGATCACCGGGCTCGGGGTCTTTCTGTGTGAAGTTTGCATGTTCTCCCCGTGACTGCGTGGGTTCCCTCTAGGATCTCAGGCTTCCTACCACCTCCAAAGACATGCACCTGGGGATAGGTTGAATGGCAACACTAAATTGGCCCTAGTGTGTGAATGTGAGTGTGAATGTTGTCTGTCTATCTGTGTAGGCCCTGTGATGAGGTTGCGCCTTCCATGGTGTACACTGCCTTCCATCCGAATGCAGCTGAGATGCCCAAAAGGGACAAGCGGTAGAAAATGGATGGATGGATTTTGTAGTTCAAAAAGGTTAAAATTGAGAAGATAATTATTAAAATAAAATATGTTGGTTTTCCATAGAAAATCTTGTTTAAAAAATCTGCAACATCCCAAGGATGCTTAATTTAAGGATTGCAAGTTGAATAATGCTTGTCTCCAGAATAAAATATTTAATTATATCTTATAAATCAGGGGTGTCAAACGTACGGCCCGAGGGCTGGATCAGGCATCATGTTTTATCCGGCCCGCAGAATGAGTTTGCTAAGTATAAAAATTAACCTGAAATTTTTGAATGAAAGAAACAGCTGTTCTAAATGTGTCCACTCGATGTCGCAATAGCAATTATTTGTATCTTTGTAGATGATGCTACATATGTACAAAATCAACCACATGTTAGTACATCAGTTGAGGAAAATTATCAAACTACATAAATAACATACTGTAATTTGATTTGATATATATTTGTTATCTTGATAGATTGAAAATTAACACCAATGAGTTGACTGATGAACATTATCACATAATTTATTCAGAAAATATAAATAACGACAAATAAAGTATATATATTATTAACCGCAACAGGTTTTTGTAAAAAAACAACAACAACATTTGTACAATTTCAGAATGTGCTTGTTCTAGTTTTAAACAAAGAAAACAATCTTAAGTTGTCTTTATTTTTGTCATGTCTGTTCATGTTTTTGTTTTGGTCATGCGTCATGTCTGTTCATGTTTTTGTTTTGGCCATGTGTTTGTTTTTTGGACTCTTTTTAGTTCCTGGTTGCACTTCCTTGTTTGGTTTAGTTTCCATGGTCACCCATTAGTTTTCACCTGTCTTGTCACGCACCTGTTTCACGTTTCGAGTCACGCACCTGTTTTCACTGATCACGTCACTATTTAAATCTGTCTGTTTCTGTTGTTCGGCCTGGCGTCCTCACACTATTTCGTCACTCTGCTTCATGTCGTGTCACAGTTCTTTACCAAGTAAGTTTTGTTCATTTATGCCACAGTTAGTGTTTTTGTTTTATTGTTCATAGTTTTTGTGCCCACGTGCATGTCTTTTGTTTCTTAGTCAAGTTTGTATTTCCGCCTTTGTGCGCGCCATTTGTTTGCTTCCTTTTTGTTTGTAGTTTATTAGTGTTAAAAAATAATAAATCATGTATTCAAACTCACGTCTGGCTCGCGCCAACTTTCCGTTGCCTTCTGGAGAAACAAAACCCAAGAACCCAGTCGTGACAATTTTTAACTTATTATGCAGTGATTTTACCAGTCCGGTTCACTTGAGAGTAGATTTTTTTCTCCATGTGCCCCCCGATCTAAAATGAGTTTGACACCCCTGTTATAAATCCTGCTAATTTTTAGATACACAAACCTTAATTGTGGATGTCTTATCAAGGTATAGCTGCATGGACAGATAATTTCTGTAGTTTTTAGTATTTTTTTTTTCCTAAAAGTTAATCTTTTTATCTTATATTTTGTCAGCTCTGTTTTTGCAATGCACAGCTTTCTGAACAAGAGCAGCCATCAAACCATGACATACAGCATCTTTAGTATGGCCTCCTGAAACACATACCGTATTTTTCGGATTATAAATCGCTCCGGAGTATACGTCGCACCGGCTAAAAATGCATAATAAAGAAGGAAAAAAACATATATACGTCGCACTCGAGTATAAGTCACATTTTTGGGGGAAATGTATTTGATAAAATCCAACACCAAGAATAATAAATAAATAATAATGATGATCGCTAAATCCCATGAAATCTTCTTCCTCGTTGTCACTCCTGCGTGGTGTGCGCCGCTAGCGTCCTTTCTTTCTGCTGCTCGATCGTCGTTTTCTGCTGCATATTTCACTACGTCCAGCTTGTAATCTGCAGTATATGATTTCCTTTTCGGTGCCATTTTTGTTCAGTTTTTATAAGTTACCGCCAATGTAGAAATTATCCATTTTAATAGTTACGGCAGTAGCATATAGCATATAGCAGTTAGCATTCCATGACCCACAATGCACTTCTGTCATGACCCTTCCCCGCCAAATTCTTATTGGTTGATGTGTGTGTGACTATTGCTGACATTTTGCTTCGTCTCTTACGTGAATTAGATAAATAATATTATTTGATATTTTACGGTAATGTGTTAATAATTTCACACATAAATCGCTCCGGAGTATATGTCGCACCCACGGCCAAACTATGAAAAAAAACTGCAAATTATAATCCGAAAAATACAGGATTCCAAAAATCATAACAAATCAGGAGGTACTGATCACTCTCCATTAGCCACAAATGGTAATGATGTTGCTACAGAAAGTCTGTGATCTACCAATTCAGCAATGTAACTTTAAGGAAACAACATAGCTTGTTGCTTAAATATGACCCAATACACTCATAACTTCAACGTCTAGTACCCTGTGCAGTGGAAGCAACTAAAGCCTGGGGGTCATTAATGAAGGGAGCAGTGTAATTACCTAAATATGTTGATGAAGTTCCCTCACTAAAAGTTTTGCCGTCCATGGAGGATACTTCTTCGGCGGCTGCAGGCGAACTAACATTAGTATGTCTGACTGCTGCAGGGGACCTGACAATCAGACTATCAAGCATCGCTCTTCAGCTTTTGCATGTATTTTGTGTTTATACACCCCCCCACAGTTGTTGCCCTCCTCGGATGAGCCACTTTGCATTACAAACATTGCTGCAAGTGTTGTCTGCATTTATTTTCTTAAGTGCAACTACACTTCTGACTGCTTTCTGCTCACAGTTGCTGCGAGTCACCGTGACTCATTGTGCCCAGAGGTCACCCACATGTGCTCTCAGGTAAGCACATATTTCCTACCTCTGCCAAGGAAGTTATGCTTTCACTGCTTTGGGTTTGTCCGTTTGTATGTTTGTTTGTTTACAGCAGAGGTGTGGACTCGAGTCACATGACTTGGACTCGAGTCAGACTCGAGTCATGAATTTGATGACTTTGGACTCGACTTGACAAAATGTAAAGAGACTTGCAACTCGACTTAGACTTTAACATCAATGACTTGTGACTTCACATGGACTTGAGCCTTTTGACTTGACATGACTTGCTACTTTCCCCAAAACCCAAAGATTAAAAAGTTATTTGGGAGCGCGCCGCTCCGTATTTCCTGTCAGCTGGTGTGCTCTCAGTACAACAGCCAATCAAATTAGATCTTCACTGTTTTCATCCCACAGCTCTCATCCAATCAAATTGCAGGACAACCAATGACGAAGAATTGTCAAACAATGCGGCAGTGAGAAACAATTATGCCAAAGTTAATTTCGTTCGGGTATAAAAACTACGACTTGGTCAACAAAAAACGAATTGCCCTATGCAAATCATGCAGTTCGAATATTATAGACGGAGACGTAACAACTTCCAACTTCGTTCGACATTTGAAGTTGCACAAAGAAGGGTAAGTTTTGAATGTAAGCTAACGTTTATTGGCTAAGTAACGTGACTTTTATTTGCTCTGTAGTTAAATCAGTGAGGCTGTAAACTCACTGCTAACGTTATAACCATAGACATCTTATAAGGGTACGCAGCAACGCGCGCTACTGCCTACAGGCGCAGACGAGACGCGTGGCCGCCATCTTGGAGTGGTGATCCGCTCCACTAGTGCAATTCATTTGGCAGGAGCAATGAACTGTCAGCGCATTTAATTCATCTTACCTCACTGAATACCACTCATTTTCACGCGCTTTTTTGTTATATGTGTAGCTATGATAAAGGACACATGTTTTGGCGTGTTTTATTATTCATAGTTTGCTTAACAGTAATATAATATTCTTATACGCTATGAGTGACCAGACGTCCGAGATCAAAACTGGGAATATAATCCCAGAGAAAGGGGAAAAAAACGGTCAGCTATTTTTAAATTGAAGAAACAATATGATTAGGTTATATATACATGCGTATATCCTACATAAACAATGTATGAATACATTAGATATCTATATATCTTATAGACTGTATCTCTGTTGCTGCAGCAGCAGAGAGTTTATTCTGTCTTGACACTTTGTATTGATATTTTGTATTACATTCTTCCCTTAAATGATCATGTTTACAGTGATTGTTTTATATGTATTTTTTATGTATGTCGCTTTGGATAAAAGCGTCTGCCAAATACTTCAACATATATAAACACCTGGAAGTCTTTATATCAGCTAAAACCACCAATCTGTTTCACTGGATTCAGAATAAAATCAAATTCTGTCTTACCCAACAATGTTAGTATTGAATATTGTTACTTGAAGACTTATTCCTGGTTACAATTATACTGTTAAGAAAGTATGGTCTTATATTTTGCCTAAAATGAGAATGCATCATAATCAGTGGCGGCTGGTGAAGTTTGTTTTAGGTGGGGCTGAAAGTTTGTAAACCAAACCCCTGTAGGGGGGTCATCCTCCCCCAGAAGATTTCTTTGTGATTTTCACATACAAATATTATATATATAAGATCTTTGTTCCTTCTCAACTCTGTGGTAATATTATTTTCATAAAATACAACCAATAGTACATTAATGTTAAATCTTACTTGTGAAAAGTAATCCCCCGATTCCTATTTTCAACAGTCCGCTCATTTGAGTAGGAAAACGCTGAACACCATCTTTGTTTTCTACCTGTCAACTGTCAGTTTAGGCTGCTCGCCGGCTCCTCATCACCACTTCAAGATGGCGGCCAAATTGCTCGTGTCACAGCAGCCAATGCTGCGTCTACTTATAAGATGTCTATGGTTATAACGTCATTGCAAACACGGCAATCTGTTGCGTCCACTGCAGTTCGCTACCTTATTCATACTTTTTGTCAAGTGATTGTTTTTAAGCAGGGCTGCATGAGGTACCTACACATAACGTTACGTTAGTCAATGTATCACACACAGTAACGTAACGTTAGACGGCGATCAGCAGCACCGCGTATTTTAGCCACCTACAAAAACACAAACATAGTCAAATAAAGGTCAGTTAAAATGTATACTATATTAAGAATATGTGAACATATTGCATAGGGCCCTGACATCTAAAAAGTACAACTCTGTTCATTGTTTTGTTCATGTTTTTGTTATGTTTTTCATATGTACGCACACATCAACACACATACAGTATGAGATGAGATCAATGAGATAAGGTAAGAACAGAATAGAAACTGCTGTGGAACTAGTTACAATGCAATATGCCATGGAAATACAATGTTAACACTTTTGTGCAAATAAGTACAGTTGCACTTGTTTTTTTCAAATGTGTTTATTCTGTAAAGGAATGAGTTAAATGTTTAAAATGACTGGATAATAGTGCTATTATGAAGTGAAATGTCAGCACTATTTTTTTCCCTGCAATTTCAAATGCACTTGTTTTAATAAATAAATACAGCGTTTTAAAAGCATACACAATCCGTGTAAATATATTAGTCTGTGGTTAAAAGGACTTGAAAGGACTCGAAATTCAAAATGCAGGACTTGGGACTTGACTTGAGACTTTCCAGTCTTGACTTTGGACTTGACTCGGGACTTGCCTGTCTTGACTCGAGACTTGACTCGAGACTTGAGGGCAAAGACTTGAGACTTGCTTGTGACTTGCAAAGCAATGACTTGGTCCCACCTCTGGTTTACAGCACCCTAGATTTTTTTGTGGTGAGTTGATTTTCTTATGCGACAATTCTGTAGAAGTTCATCACAAAAGGTAATTCAAAGTTAATTTCGGTCTACATAACACGTAAATATGGCTCTTTGGTCAAAATTGTGCATACATTTTGCTGTAAAGACCTATCTTTAAGCCAATTTCTGGCTGTCTCTAAAAACAGTTTGTTTCAAGAGGCGGAAATGTTAAATGCAAACGTATCCCTCCTTACCACGCTCTGTCACACTGATTGGACCCTTATTTGGTGGTTTTGTTTTTTTTGTTTTGCTAAGACCATATGGAATATGCACTACGATGATTGCCACCAGCCATCTATTTTTTACCTTACTTTAACCACAACACAACATTCCAGATAATATAGCAAGACCAGGGTCTCACTGTGGTTTGTTGTCGGCTCAAAGAAGAGACAATGCTGCGGACAGAAAGTTAGGAAGCCTGGCCGGAAACTTCTGATACTATACGCTGGCTAAGGTTATACATCTACCGAGTCTTTCTCTCTATACATGTGTATATTAACAATAAAAAAATGTATTATATATCATGATAATTATTTCACTGCTGCTGCTTTGACCACTTGTAAACAATAGGCTGAAAACGGCTATACAGTAAGCTACGCTACGAGCTACATCGCAAACATAATAACGGATTATATTACAAACTGGTCCATTGCCAAGCACAGTAGGCACTGATCCAATAAAAGTACTTTTTAGGAAAATCCTTCTTTGTTTTGCCGCAGGATGGTGACACTATTGTTTCACATTAGAAGGCTAAGCTAGCTCCACAACAAACCGAGCTAACGTTGCTAACGTATCAGTCATATATTTCTAATGTACTGTTATTTCTTACCGCAGATTCCAAATACATAAGAGCAAGTAAAGATAGGTAAGTAAAGTTGGTTTTACATGATAGGGCCCCTGTAACTTTGATATGAATTGATAAAGAAAACAAAAAGCATATGCACATGCTTAAGAGTTATATTTCCCACAAACATTCAGTCTAAATTATGCATTGTGTAACCTCAGGTTACATTGTTTTTACGTTGTACATACAGTACTATAAGTCTGGGTTAATTTTTGCCTCATCCATCACTTGAAGCGTGAGTGAAGAATGCGTGAAGAAACCACTACTGACTTGATAAGATCTGATAAGTCTGATACATTATTATCTGCTCAAATAAGCTATTTGGTAGTTGTTTGAGAACACTGCAGCTAGTCCTGGATAGTCCCACTCCTAAATGCTTCGATCACATGCAGAATTATCACAGGAATGAGGCAAAAATACAATCTTACCTACTGCCTATGCATATTCGGTGGAACCTCGATTTATAAACTTAATTAGTTCAAAAACAGGGTTCGTAAATCCAAATGTTTGTATAGAAAAGCACATTTCTCTACGATGAAGTCCGGCCTTGACAAAAGTCCACACTTTAGTAAAGGTTTGCACACTTTTAACACAATATAAAGTACTATACAGTATACACTACTGTATATCAAAAACACATGAGGGGGTGATGGATTAACGTTCTCTTTAGTAACAAGCCACAATAACAACAACAGCAAGTTACTGTCCTCTGTATGAGCTGTTCTGCCAAAACACGCACACACAGAAAAGTCCCCTTGGTGCTCTCACAAACGATCAGAAATCACTAAAATATTTAACTTTAAAAACCATATATCTACAAAAATAAACAAAGGAGGAGCTGTTGAGAAAGGATCACACACACACACAAAAGTCCCCTTGGTGCTCTCACAAACGATCAGAAATCACAAAAATCTTTAACTTTCACAACCATATATCTCCAAAAATAAACAAAGGAGGAGCTGATGAGAAAGGACCAGAAAGAGTGACAGAGGGCGAGGGGCCGTGTGTGTGTTCCCTTGAAAGAAGCTCTACTAAACAAGAGGTAGTCTTCTCCGCTGTGATATAAATCTGCTTTGGTATATTTTTCCAAAAAAGTCTGGTCTCATCACAATTAAAACGTGTTCTGGTACATAGACTGATTCATCTATTCTTCCATACTTACAAGTGGCATTATTGTACTCTTCGTAAATAGTCTTTCTTTGTAACGCCAAGTGTTCGTACACAAAAACATACTTGGCTTAATCTAAGAGTTCTTAAATTGAAACGTTTGCAAATAGAGGGGTTCACAAATCGAGCTTCCACTCTACAAGTAATGGGGACATCATATAAACATGTTTAAAATACAAAGCTGACTTGTGTTCTACTAAATAATTGTTTGTTTGTTTTTTAACATGCTTGACGATGTCACATGTTTTAAACTTGCATAACTAATAATTTTGAGAAGAAGTAGGAATAAGTAGACCGTATTTAAACGTAAACCTTCTTCGTGTCTCAACAGTTATTGATAACATGTTCACTTCCGGTGTTTATCATTTTCTAATTGGGAAATAATAATGAAACAAAACCAAATTAATGTACTGATGGACATAACAACGAAGACAATTCATGTTGTTTAGAATGTGCACACAGTTTTGTTTCTAAATATATTTTCATTAAATACCAGGGTGTACCCCGCCTTCTGCCCGAATGTAGCTGAGTTAGTCTCCAGCACACCCCGTGACCCCGAAATGGACAAACGATAGAAAATGGATGGATGGGTGGACATTTTTCATTAAATAATTACCTTCAAAATAGGCATTACAACTGAGCTGGTGCAATATTTGCAACCACCATCAGTCTCTGTACATTATTGCTGAATTAATATTATTGCACTGTAAATATTTTTAGTTTGATCTATTGCTATTTCACAAACTATCAATTATTCTTGTTGCACACTCATATTGTACAATAACATTTATTCTTGACTCGAGAGCAGGGGTGAGTAACTAATTTCCCCAGAGGACTACATGACAAACAGAAAACATTTTGGAAGACAGAGCCGAAAAAAAATAATTAAATTTTGCTTAATATAAAAAATGCAGCTGGTAAGAGTTAATGCATTGAAGCAATGGAAAATATGCTCCACAGGAAACAGAATGGGAATGTTCAAAAATGTTATCTGACAGGTATGTATCACAACCAAGGGACCATGAATAACCTGAGGATGAGCTGAAGTGTATTGAGGCAGCAAAGCAAGACACTAATCCAAACTTGTTTGTCTCAACAATGGGAGGGGCAGAATTTACATTTGTTAAAGCCTTAAAACCAAGCCTTGTTCATGTTGTTCATGTTGATTGTTCCCCTCCAAACCCATCCATCCATTCATTTTCCACCGTTTGTCCCTTTCGGGGTTGCGGGGGTGCATTCGGTGTCTCAGCTGCATTCGGGCGGAAGGTGGAGTACACCCTGGACAAGTCGTAGGGCCAACACAGATAGACAGACAATATCCACATTCACATTCACACACTAGGGCCAAATTAGTGTTGCCAATCAACCTATCCCCAGGTGCATGTATTTGGAGGTGGGAGGAAACCGGAGTACCCGCAGTCATGGGGAGAACATGCAAACTACACACAGGAAGACCCTGAGCCCGGGATCGAACTCAGGACCTTCATATTGTAGGCACATGCACTAACCCCTGTTCCACCGTGCTGCCCCCACCCCCTTAAACCCTCCAAAACTTTTACCAGCATAAGGAGTGTAATTAGTCAGCTTTCCTATGGGTGTATGTCTCGGTCAGAGGGGACATTTGGGAAGTGCTTTCTTCTCTGATTTCGAATCGACATTTGCAATAGAAGTGACCACTGTGACACATCGATCAGCAACACTCTCTGTATTGCTTTAATTGCCATTATTCACACCAACAGAGGAAGCTAACATGTTGAATAATTGATGAGTGTCATCATTTTGGTAAATGTGTGGACGTTTTTAAAACATTGCAGACGAATGTCTGGCTCTTGTTCAGTTGGTTGAGAATATCCATACTGTCATTAATAAGAAGGATTTTGCTCTTGGCATCTTCCTTGATCTCTCTAAAGCTTTTGATACTGTTGATTTTACTATTTTACTTGATAAATTACACAAAATATTACTTTTAAACGGCTGTCTAGTTATGTATATAACCGAAAGCAATATGTGTATATCAATGGCTGTTCTTCATCCAAACTTCCTCAGGGGTCTTTACTTGGACCCCTATTATTTCTCATTTACATCAATGACCTGGCTGCTGTATCTTCATCCTTTACACCGATTCTGTTAGCTGATGATACAAATTTGATCCACAAGAAATTTGAAAACCTCATTAGGGAAGCTAATTCTGGTATAGCTTGTTAATAGGCTATCACTAAATGTAAAACAATCCAATGTTGTGTTTGCAAGCAAAAACAAAACATACTGTAAACAGAGTGCTAAGATTTCTATTGGAGGAATCGAAATTAGTCAAGTTTCATCCACCAAATTTCTAGCAATCCTAGTCGATGAAAAATTGTCATGGACAGAAAACATAGGTTCAGTAACCAACAAAGTGTCAAGATCTCTTGGTATCATCAGAAGAATCAGGGGTTTGGTTCATCAGGCCTGCCTCTTAACACTTTATTACAGTTTAGGGTATCCATATCTTATCTATTGCAATGGGCTAGGACATATGCATCACATTTACACAAAGTACTCATTATGCAAAATAAATTGTAAGAATAGCTACCTCCTCTAACTATTTGGCTCCATCTGCTCCTCTGTTTAGGAAACTAAATGTACTTTCTATTTATGATATTAACACAGTTCAATCCTATTCTTTAATATATAAATGTACTTACCTCTCTAATACGGTTCCTACACCTTTCAAAGATTATTTTAAGACCAATTCGCAAGTTCATGATTCATAATACCAGACAAACTGATAATCTCCGTCCTATCTTTGGCCGTATCACGCTTAGCCAATTTTCCATTAAACACAGAGGTTCTTTACTCTGGAATTCGCCCGTATGTATTGCAAACTCCCCATCTTCACTCAGTAACTTTAAACATAGATTAAGGGACTGCAGCTTGATGAATCAACATGCTTCATTTGTTCCTACTTTATAATATAGTCCTATACTCTCCCCCTCCTCCTCCCCTCACACACACACACACCTAGACTCAATCCACACAAGGTAGACTACATGTTGTTGTCTTATTTTTTATATACATTGATTTATTTATTTTTTATCATCCTTTTTGGGTTTCTTTTCTCACCTGCACTTATTTCTTATTACGTATGTTGTATTACTCATTTCTTGTCTCTATATATTTCAACAATGTTAACTTTTGTACTTTTTATATTGTGCGAATAAAACAAATTAAAAAAGTAAAGTGGCTGATGTACGGTATGGCGTATGCTCCAGAGTATGCATACTCAATTATACCGCTATTTTTTTAAACTAATTACTGTATCCTACTTAATTTACATCACACTACCCTGTTTACAGTCAGTATTCAACTCTGTTTACATTAATAAATAAATGAAATAATCAAACAATAAATAATGAACTTGATAATTTTGTCGGCATTGACAAATTGCCATGTTCATGTGTGTTTGTTTTCTTTGCTGTCGCTTCCAATCAGGTTGAAAGAGAGTTCACTCCGTGTATCGCTCTTAGCACCCGAGTATGTTTATTCTATAGTATAATTAAATGAACACAGTGAACCTTTTTGTCAGCCATCCACAATCTTTGTCTCTGTGGGTGGAGCAGGGACTGCAGAAAGCACAGACAGAGCCTCACTAGTCGCTACTTGCTTTTGAAAAGCACAGCAAAGTAACACAAATTAGAAGAAAAAAAAATGATTGCAAAGCCAAATGTGTGTGAATATTTCAGATTCAAACGAGTGAGCAAGATGAGCCCATCAATACGGAAGAAGGCGTTGTATGCAGAAGTTGTTGGAAAGTGATGGCAACAAAACTGAATTAGTGAGGTGAATTATATTTATATAGTGCTTTTCTCTATTGACTCAAAGCGCTTTACATAGTGAAACCCAATATCTAAGTTACATTTAAACCAGTGTGGGTGGCACTGGGAGCAGGTGGGTAAAGTGTCTTGCCCAAGGACACAACGGCGGTAACTAGGATGGCGGAAGCGGGAATCGAACCTGGAACCCTCAAGTTGCTGGCACGGCCACTCTACCAACTGAGCTATGCCGCTCACTGACCCAAATCTGCACTTCAAGATGATTAGTATTTATTGACATTCAAGTTTTGCAAACTACGGAGCCCCTAAAGGGACATGGAGGGAAAAAAACGTTTTGCGAGATCTCGCAAAAGTTTTTTTTCCTATGTCAGTGAACCGGAAGTAAAACAGACACAGCGATGGTGAACCGAAAGTGAAACAGACAAAGCAATGGAGGAGCCTATCCATCATCCGTGGGAGAAGTTGATTGATTTCTATTTTAGTATTGGCCTAACATATAAAGACATCAAATCGTATTATGGTCCCACAACAGAGCACAGATGATGGGTAGGCTCCTGCATGCTCCCGCTCCTCCATCGCTGTGTCTATTTCACTTCGGGTTCACCATCGCTGTGTCTGTTTTACTTCCGGCTCACTGACATAGGAAAATAAACTTTTGTGAGATCTCGCAAAACATCCATGTCCCTTTAGGGCAGACCTGGGCATTCTGCGGCCCGCGGGCCGCATCTGGCCCGCGTGAGGCCAATTATAAATTACAAAATACATTTTAAAAAGTATCTATGTCGAGTGTGCAATACAACGGTGCTGCTTTTGTTTTGAAAATCGTTATTTGTATTACTTCCGTGTGGACGTATGCGTGTGCGTGATTGTGAGTGAATGTGAACAGCTGCAATCATTAATTACAAAATAAAGTTGAAAAAACATCTATGTCGTGCGCGCAATACAACTGTGCTGCTTTTATTTTGAAAATTATTATTTATGGGCGTGTGTCAGTGTGTAACCTGCGAGTGAAGGTGCACATGCAGCGACAAGTGATGCACGGTTTACACCCGAGACGCTAAAAAGAGAAAAGTTGATGAAGAATGGCGTGTTTCCAACAACACATGGACTGCCATGCAACGCTCCCTCTAAGGTGCGTGCCTGCGCAATTGCGCACTGCTCAAGCGTCTGCTGTGCACAGCAAATATATGCCGCGCACCAAATCAAATCCCATCTGAATTCTAAACAAAATAAACATATTTATTATATGTAATTTTGCAATGCAACTTTGAGTGACAGTGACAACAAGCGGCCCTAACGGTGTTCGTCAACACCGTTCAATTGAACACCGTTCAATTATTGTAACGTCTATCGAGATGCTTCGAGGCCAGGAATTATATCGATCACTTTATTGAGCAAAACTGTTTATATTCGGACATAACCACACCAAAAACATAAGTAAAACACTTCTATCTCGAAAAACTAGTCATTTTCTGCCGTACAAACCAGGCCAAAACCAACTTGTCATCTGTCACCAACACACATAGCACTAAACCACTGCTGCGTTTATGGCCACACAAAAAGTCGGACGACTCAAACATCACACAAAGTTACACTATGACTCCTCAGTCATACGTGTGCTTATTTTACTGTCATTTATTATTAATGTTAATTTATTTATATTAGTCATGGAATGCTGTTACATACACTATGTTGAAGTATTACTATTATTATTAATTATTATTATTATTATTATTATTATTATTATTATTATTATTTATCTTACGGTATATATCAAAAATAATATTGAGCAAAATTTAATTGAAATATTGTCGATGTGGCCCTCCAGCAGTGCTCGGGTTGCTCATGCGGCCCCCGGTAAAAATTAATTGCCCACCCCTGCTTTAGGGGCTCCGTAGCAAACAGAGATTAGGAGTCCATTTTATTTTTAAGTTTTTATACTTATTCAAGATAGTAAAAAGTTGTTGACTTTCTAATTACAATGAAAAAGAAGTAATGAGAAAGTACATGTTATTGGATTTAAAAGGGTTACTTGTATTATTATTTTTTTAATTATAATTATTATTAAATTAGTCCTTAATATGACATCAAAATAATGCTGACGATAATATTGTTTATCCGCAAATATTTGTGGGACAATATATCTTCCAGCAAAATGTGTTATCAGCCCAGGCCTACATTCAGTTCAATATATCATGCTCAGACAAGGACTGTGCTGTTACTGCTGCACCATATTTTGATGTAGTTTTAGTGAGCTTTAAAAGTACAATTGAGGTTAGTACAGGACAATGAAAAGCAACTAGGATCAATTTCATCCTTAGTGATCTCAGTCTTATACAGGTATTATGTCACAAGAATAAAGACTTGACAAATCCCATCCGCTCATATGTTCTGACAGGCCAATATGAAGGATGGCCTAATTCTCTTTCTTCAAACTCCCTCTTCCTGTTTTTCTTCCCTGTCTTTCCTTCTAGATAGCCAGATGACTTCAGAACAGATTGAACAGAATATTAATTGCCTTCCTAATTTATGTTAATGTATGCTAATCTACACACTCATCGACTCTCAACGGGCTCATTATCCAGATCATTTAGAACAGCTAGGAAGACATTCAGTCTGCATGACCCTGAAGGTTGCCAGTTCAATTCCCAAAGAGTACAGCCCGGGGGCCTGGCGAGTCTATTTAACCCCACATGAATGGACATAAAGCTCTGCTCTTAAAGTGGGTGACAGAGAGATACAAATATCCCAATGGAAAGAACACACACTGTAACCGCATGCAACGAAAGACTCCATTCATAGAAAATGTCACACACAAGACAATACCAACGAATGTGAAGGAAATCAACTTGTAAACAAAACAAAAAGGTCTGTAAAGTCATCGACCTGGAAATCGTTGAAGCGCTTTCATCCATTGGATTGGTTTATTTGACAGTGCTTTGGAGAAAACACAGCATGGTTTTTCATCTCAAGGTATATGGTGTTCCTTACTAACAATAATAATAATAATTACTAAAATACGAGAAATATGTGGATGAAAAAAACATTAAAGGGGAATTATTATGCAAAACCAACTTTGGTACATGTTTTTGTGTATTTGGAATCTGCATAAGTCCCCAAAATTTGATAACAAATCATGGAAACATTCTGGAGATATTATAAAACAATCTTGCCTTCCTTCATACTTCCTCCAAATGAGCCATTTGTAATATGCCCAATTTGTGATGTTTCAAATTCTGATATCAGCTGATATCTTCATATATGGTAAAAATGTATCCAATGTGCTTTGGATACATTTTGTTGTAGTCCACGCTGTAGTGAATAAGTCCTTTTTTTCTGTACTCTTGTGGGGCTGGCTCGTACGTGCACATGCATCCTCTGCTTTTGCCATTTTTAATAATAGTTAGCTTATATTTTGGAATTTATATTTTTCAGCACATTTGATATAAAAGCACTAAAAACTACAACAAAGATGAGGGGGAGAAAACACAGTCGAAGTGGACAACCTCTCTTAACTGCTTTCTTTTGTAATTCAAGTATTTATTACATTCATGTACCGTTGCATTTAAAACGATTGTAATTTTGACAATGCCCCTAAAGCTGACCAACAGGCCAGATTGAAATCAAACAATGGATGTCCACTAACTTTTTGCAACTCAACGCTAAGAAAACAGAAATGCTGATTATCGGTCCTACTAGAGACCGGCACCTATATAATAATACCACCTTAAAGGCCTACTGAAACCCACTACTACCGACCACGCAGTCTGATAGTTTATATATCCATGATGAAATCTTAGCATTGCAACACATGCCAATACGGCCGGGTTAACTTATAAAGTGCAATTTTAAATTTCCCGGGAAATATCCGGCTGAAACGTCTCAGTATGATGACGTATGCACGTGACGTAGTCAGTTAAACGGAAGTATTGGTACCCCGTAGAATCCTATACAAAAAGCTCTGTTTTCATTTCATAATTCCACAGTATTCTGGACATCTGTGTTGGTGAATCTTTTGCAATTTGTTTAATGAACAATGAAGGCTGCAAAGAAAAAAGTTGTAGGTGGGATCGGTGTATTAGCAGCGGACTACAGCAACACAACCGGAGGACTTTGTTGGAGAGCAGACACGCTAGCCGGCGACCTCACCTTGACTTCCTACGTCTCCGGGCCGCCGACCGCATCTGTGATCGGGTGAAGTCCTTCGTTGCACCGTCGATCGCTGGAACGCAGGTGAGCACGGGTGTTGATGAGCAGATGAGGGCTGGCTGGCGTAGGTGGAGAGCTAATGTTTTTAGCATAGCTCTGTGAGGTCCGGTTGCTAAGTTAGCTTCAATGGCGTCGTTAGCACAGCATTTTTAACGTTCGCCAGCCTGGAAAGCATTAACCGTGTATTTCCATGTCCACGGTTTAATAGTATTGTTGATTTTCTATCTATCCTTCCAGTCAGGGGTTTATTTTTTTTGTTTCTATATGCAGTTAAAGCATGAGGCTATCACGTTAGCTCGTAGCTAAAGTGTTTCACCGATGTATTGTCGTGGAGCTAAAAGTCACTGTGAATGTCCATTTCGCGTTCTAAGCTCTCATTTTCAAGAGGATATAGTATCCGAGGTGGTTTGAAATACAAATCCGTGATCCACAATAGAAAAAGGAGAGAGTGTGGAATCCAATGAGCCAGCTTGTACCTAAGTTACGGTCAGAGCGAAAAAAGATATGTCTTGAACTGCACTCTAACGTTCCTCATCCACAAATCTTTCATCCTCACTCAAATTAATGGGGAAATCGTCGCTTTCTCGGTCCGAATCGCTCTTACTTCTGGCCGCCATCACTGTAAACAATAGGGAACTTTGCGGAAATGTTCAGGTGACTACGTCACGCTCCTTCCGGTAGGGGCAAGGCTTTTTTTTGTCAGATACCAAAAGTTGCGATCTTTATTGTTGTTGTTCTATACTAAATCCTTTCAGCAAAAATATGGCAATATCGCGAAATGATCAAGTATGACACATAGAATAGATCTGCTATCCCCATTTAAATAAAAACATTTCATTTCAGTAGGCCTTTAACATTTGACAACCAAACAATTACACAAAGCGACTCGGTAAAGAATCTGGGTATTATCTTCGACCCAACTCCCTCATTTGAGTCACACATTTAGTGTTACTAAAACAACAATTGTTCCATTTTGTCCACTAGCGACGCTGAGATCATTATTCATGTGTTCGTTATGTCTCCTCTCGATTACTGTAACATATCATTTTTGGGTCTCCCTATGTCTAGCATTAAAAAATTACAGTTGCTAGACTTTTGACAAGAACAAGAAAGTTTGATCATATTACGCCTATACTGGCTCACCTGCACTGGCTTCCTGTGCACTTAAGATGTGACTTTAAGGTTTTACTACTTACGTATAAAATACTACACGGTCTAGCTCCATCCTATCTTGCTGATTGTATTGTACCATATGTACCGGCCAGAAATCTGCGTTCTATGAACTCTGGCTTATTAGTGATTCCTAGAGCCCAAAAAAAGTATGCGGGCTATAGAGCGTTTTCTATTCGGGCTCCAGTACTATGGAATGCTCTACCAGTAACAGTTAGAGATGCTACCTCAGTAGAAGCATTTAAGTCCCATCTTAAAACTCATTTGTATACTCTAGCCTTGAATTATATTCCCCTTTTAGACCAGTTGCTCTGCCGTCTCTCTCCTGAGAGGTTATCAGGTGACCACAGATGAAGCGCAAGCTGTTCAAAGTTGGGACCCGCGGTGGACCACTCCTCTGTGCATCAGTTGGGGACGTCTCTGTGCTGCTGACTTGTCTCCACTCAAGATGATCCCCTGCTGGCCCCACTATGGACTGGACTCTCACATTATTAACTAGATCCACTCGACATCCATTGCACCGGTCGTCCATGGTGGGGTCCCCACATCTGCGGTCACCTCCAAGGTTCCTCATTGTGCCCATTGGGTTTAGTTTTTTCTTGCCCTGATGTGGGATCTGAGTCGAGGATGTCGTTGCGGCTTGTGCAGCCCTTTGAGACACTTGTGATTTGATTGATTGAGTGATTGACAATGGTGTCATGCTCTGGTAGCTCTGCTCTGTCTGCTTTTTGTGCCTGGTTTCTGTGTTACGGGGCGGAGCCACGTTCGTGCACACCTGATATTCATGTCTTACCTGACTACTTAAGCTGTCGAGTTCATTCATTCAACGCCAGTTGATTCCTGATCTGATATGGTTCACCCTTCCAGTCGTGTACATCTCTTGTGCTCTGGCTCTACTCACATTCCTCGTTCGTGTGGCGCTGCTCCGGCGCTGCCATGTAGTGTTTATTTATTCCTCTCCACACATTTTGTGTCCGACCTCCGTTTCTCCACACCCTTTGTGTCAAGTCCTTAATTGTTTTTTCTTACTCTTTATTGAGTGTGCTCTTTATTATTTTTGCTGTTTTCTTTGCGTTAGGGTCCTCCTCCGGTGAAGACCGATTGTGACAAATAGAGGTATTAGTAGAGTAGAGGTATTATTAATTATAAATATTGTTATTTGTATTGGTATTTTTATTGCACCATTTGTAGTGTAATAATGCTAATAGTAATTCTTATTTAAAATGTTTGGTATCATATTTGTATATATTGTATTTGCTGATGTACTGTAGTTCTGTTGATGTTTTTGTTTTTTGTTGTTGTTGTCTCTCTTTGTCTTATTCCCCTCTTGTCCCGGCAATTTCCCCCCGTCTTCTTTTTTTCTTCTTTCTATTCCCTCCTGCTATGGTCCGGCAACGCCAAACACTATGTACACTACCGTTCAAAAGTTTGGGGTCACATTGAAATGTCCTTATTTTTGAAGGAAAAGCACTGTACTTTTCAATGAAGATAACTTTAAACTAGTCTTAACTTTAAAGAAATACACTCTATACATTGCTAATGTGGTAAATGACTACTCTAGCTGCAAATGTCTGGTTTTTGGTGCAATATCTACATAGGTGTATAGAGGCCCATTTCCAGCAACTATCACTCCAGTGTTCTAATGGTACAATGTGTTTGCTCATTGGCTCAGAAGGCTAATTGATGATTAGAAAACCCTTGTGCAATCATGTTCACACATCTGAAAACAGTTTAGCTCGTTTCAGAAGCTACAAAACTGACCTTCCTTTGAGCAGATTGAGTTTCTGGAGCATCACATTTGTGGGGTCAATTAAACACTCAAAATGGCCAGAAAAAGAACTTTCATCTGAAACTCAACAGTCTATTCTTGTTCTTAGAAATTAAGGCTATTCCACAAAATTGTTTGGGTGACCCCAAACTTTTGAACGGTAGTGTATATCCAAACATTTAATAAAATCAAATACAAGTAAGGCAACAAGAGAAATACATGCGATACATTTCGTCTTTTCTGACTTATAAATGCATTTACAATGTTGGATACTCGTGTTAAACACAGCCAAAGCATCAAATCGTAATTAAAGGCCTACTGAAATGAATTTTTTTAATTTAAACGGGAATAGCAGATCCATTCTATGTGTCATACTTGATCATTTCGCGATATTGCCATATTTTTGCTGAAAGGATTTAGTAGAGAAAATCGACGATAAAGTTCGCAACTATTGCTCGCTGATAAAAAAAAGCCTTGCCTGTACCGGAAGTAGCGTGACGTCACAGGAGCTAGTATTCCTCACAATTCCCCGTTGTTTACAGTGGAGCGAGAGATTCGGGGCGACAAAGCGACGATTACCCCATTAATTTGAGCGAGGATGAAAGATTCGTAGATGAGGAACGTTACAGTGAATGACTAGAGAGGCAGTGATGGACGTATCTTTTTTCGCTCTGACCGTAACTTAGGTACAAGCTGGCTCATTGGATTTCACACTCTCTCCTTTTTCTATTGTGGATCACGGATTTTTATTTTAAACCACCTCGGATACTATATCCTCTTGAAAATGAGAGTCGAGCATGCGAAAATGGACATTTAAAGTGACTTTTATCTCCACGACAATACATCGGTGTTACACTTAGCTACTGAGCTAACGTGATAGCATCGTTCTCAAATAAAGATAGAAACAAAAACAAATAAACCCCTGACTGGAAGGATAGACAGAAGATCAACAATACTATTAAACCATGTACATGTAACTACACGGTTAAAAATTCTCAGCCTGGTAAGGTTTAACAATGCTGTTGCTAACGACGCTAAGGCTAATTTAGCAACTTAGCAACCGGACCTCACAGAACTATGATAAAAACATTAGCGCTCCACCTACCCCAGCCAGCCCTCATCTTCCCATCAACAGCCGTGCTCACCTGCGTTCCAGCGATCGACGGCGCGACGAAGGACTTCATCCGTGGGTTTGGCGGCAAGCATCGGCTAGGCGTCTGCTAAGTAAGTAGTCCTTGTTGTGTTGCTGTAAGTATTGTACTTAGCCACTAATACACTGATCGATCTCACCTACAACGTTCTTCTTTGCAGCCTCCATTGTTCATTAAACAAATTGCAAAAGATTCACCAACACAGATGTCCAGAATACTGTGGAATTTTGTCGAAGAAAACAAGAGGTTTTTGTATCGGGTCGATGGGGTACAACCACTTCCGTGGATTTTGTGACGTCACGCGCATAAATCATATCCAAATGAGTTTTTCAACCGGAAGTGTGGCGGGAATTTTAAAATTGCACTTTATAAGTTAACCCGGCCGTATTGGCATGTGTTGCAATGTTAAGATTTCATCATTGATATATAAACTATCAGACTGCGTGGTCGGTAGTAGTGGGTTTCAGTAGGCCTTTAAAGTTAATGCATTTTGGCCTGAGCTTGCATGCAGTTTTGGATGTAGTTTGCGGGTTTTGCAGTCTGACTACGTCATGATGTCACAGCGAGGTGGACGTGCTTATTTAGACATTAAGTCAAGCTCCTCCCCTCTGAGCGATTAAGTACCATTTTCATATAATGTTGGCATGTGCACTATAACACCAACGTGCGACATGCAGTGACATACATGTTGCTAAATGCAGCTTTTTTATGCCGCTCTGAATCAGTCGGCGCGTTAGCAGGTGTACCTAATGTTGTGACTGGGTGAATATACGTGATTATGAAGTTTATTTTCGACCTTGTCTGAAAAAGAAAATAGCGGTGATGACTTCAAGTTATATATGTAAATAGTGTACATTTTCAAAAGGTACATTTTGATACTTTTTGAGAGGCCTGGGCGTGGTTTCATTTGCAATCTGCGATCAGCTCACATCTTGGATGGATGGATTTGTTTTTGTCATTGCACAAGTACAACAAAATTTCATTTTGGGTACAAACCCGTTCAAGATAAGACACACATTGCACAGGGTAACAGAACAGGAACGCCACTTACGGCGCCCCATAAAAGGTAGGGAAATGGTAGACGCTGGGGGAGGATGAGTAAAAAAAAAAAAGATCTCAGACTGGGCTCCTACTGGGGCAGTCCAGTTTGGAGTGTAAAAAAAAAGAAGATAGCAAAGTACTTATACATATTACGACATACAACTCGAGACTTGCAACGAAGGCTTCCGTTTCCCGTCGTACCGCGTGGGGGGAATCGTCGAAGGGGTGGGATGCAGGGTGGGGTATAAGTGTGTGTGTTGCGTGTATTTTTTGTGGATGCATATGTGTGTAAGCCTGCAGCGTGTCTCTGTTCCGCAACCAATAAAAGTCAGCAAAAAACAGGTGAATGTCCATGAGTGACAGGGAAGGAGTTTGTTGCGTCTTCGCTGCACTGTCCTCTGGGAGAGTCTCAAAGTAACGACCTTGCTACGTAGCTTGCAGCTAGGGAAAATAATTGAAAATATAAACGTTTCACTCTAATTGTCTATTTCTGGTCCTCAAACTCGCCATACTTCACCATCAGAGCAGACGGCGTCTCCAGATGTCGCCAAGTTTGTAATGTAGTACAAAATCGCAAACAGTTCTGCTCGCATCCTTCAATCTTTTGTGGCAAACCCGAGATCTTAATAATTTAATTGAAAGGCCAGTTGATCAATTCCATTGTTTACATTTTTGAGAGCAGTGCAAAAAGAGGCAACGAGAAAGTTAAGACAAGACAAAACAAAAAAGGCAAGCAAGAGAGATAAAGGACAAGGAAAGGTAGCGTCCGCCTTCGATAAGTGCCAATGAGAAAAGTACAGACAGACTCCAAAAAACAGTTTATTTTGTCGAACAAAATGTACGTAAAATTGACATCAAAACATATCCAATGTTATTATCTGGACCACAAATAAGTATTTTCAATATAGATTATAAGTATCATTGGTCCCCTTTAAAGAAAATGTATGTCTACAAAAAAACACATCTGCCATGCACATTTTGTCCAAGCTTGAAAACACAACCACAGATGACTGACATGTAACACCTCTGTATCTTTAAAATCATTGCACACTACCGGACTCCAGTTTTGTTAATCGCCCGTTGGTGTTATGTGACACATGCATGGACGTAAAAGGGAGGAATTAATCCGGTTTCGGCCCACGATCTAAAGCTTTGAATGTTGGTCCCCTGTGCAATTGAGTTTGACACCCCTGGTATAATGCCTTTGCTCCAAGGAAAGTTTTTCCTAATTGCCTCTTGTCTTACTTAATCTAGACCAGGGTTAACCCAAAACAATGTTCAACTCAAGACCCTTCCTTCCAAAATGCATCATGCATTGCAAATTATTATTATGATTTATCACAACAACTAGGCATCAAACACTGCCTGCTGGGGGAAGTCCCTAAGCAGGGCCTCAATCACAGTGTAGCTCATATACAAGTCAATGTACCGCATGCTAATCAAGGATTCAAGATGCATGCAGTTATATGCTTGCTGTGCAGCTGCCAAATTGAAGCAGCGTGAAGAGGTGGGCTTGAAACTCATCCGTGGCAGGTATGAGGGCAAACATCCCTTTTCGTGACCAGATGAGGCTCTCATAGAGAAAGTGTGAGCGTGTCCTTGAGCAAGACGCTAAACTGCTAATTGCTCCTGATGTATCGCTGATGAGGAACGATGAAATACTGTGAAGCGGCCTAAAAATAGCACCACCTAAGATGAAGTCTTCTCGAGGAAAGTAGCCTTTCTACAGTGGGAAGGAGATTCATTTGGCCCCATTTTGTCACGGTTTACCTGACACATGAAACGTGACAAATTGGGGGGTGCACTATCCACTCAAGCTGCCAAATGGCAGTAGAGTATTAAATGTCTTAAAATGTGTTTTGTGACAATTCAATCATTGACCACTGCGTCAGTTGTCATGTAGAGTGGCGCGTTCCATCATTTTCAGCAAACTGTATTGCAAAATGAATAACTCTCCAACCCCTCTTCCACCCAGGAATGGAGTCATATGAATCCCTTCCTTACTGTAGGTTATACTTTTACCAGTGACCTCTGACACAAATATACAAATATTCCCACATGCACTCCGACATCGTGTCGAAAGTCTTGGTTTAGAGTCAGAGTTAGCTACGAAGCGAGGACAATCTCCACGTTTTATTATGTAAGTCGAACTGTGATAGCCATGCTAGTATGACAACTGTAACTAACACATTGCACTCTTCTTGAATCTAGGTACCTTCGATGACACATGGAACTTGTGATAACACACTCTACGGGAGTGGTTCTTAACCTTGTTGGAGGTACCGCACCCCACCAGTTTCATATGCACATTCACCGAACCCGAACTGTAATCATAAAATGATGTTATTATATTGAAGAAATACTAATAGATATATATTTTACAAACAGAAAGATAGAGAAATCTACACATAATCCCATGTTTACATCTCATTGTGCAACATGTGAATGTTTTAGTGGAAACTAAATGCGATATCTGAAAGGGGTACACATTATTTCCAAAGTAGGACCCCCCACCCAGACATATAATACTAGTATACAGCTCATGAAAAACAATATGTTATAGTCATTGTAAGTGGGCCAAAACACTTATATTAGAAAATAATCTCATGGAAATTACTGTTGTCATTTGATTACAAAAATAAAACATTTAACTTGTTATTTAGTCAGGTTTGGGACAGGTGTGCTGCAGGTGTGACCACATGTGCTCCACCGAATGCTCGAGGAGTTGTTGCGTTTGCTCACACATATGGAAAATTAGAGGGAACATTGTTTGGGGGTATCCATATTACGCCGATAGGGAGAAGTTTTTATTTACACGCTAAGTCGGGCGTGTCTTGACCTCCGCGGCGGAGGCTCTGCCGAACCCCTCAGGCCGACTCACCGAACCCCTAGGGTTCGATCGAACCCAGGTTAAGAACCACTGCTCTATGGAAAGACACTATTCAAAAAAAAAACAGAGCAGACAGATGGTTTTTCAGTTCTACATCTTATGAAACCCACAGCAAGATGCACACCCTAACACTTGCAACACAAAGAATGAGAACTGTTTGGATTCATGAAAAATGGATCTAAATGTTACAGATAACATGCTTCCCTCTGTGTGTGTGTGCGGGTGTGTGTACTTGCGTGTGTTTGTATGAGCCCTGCACTGTGCTTGATAAGATCAAGCGGCACTGAAACAGAAGGACGCATCAGAGCGTGACAGTGTTTCTGTTGGGTTTTTGGATGATGGACGATTTGGAGAAATCCTGTTGCTCTGCATACAAATTATTTTTTTTTTTGGAGGAAGCAAAAATAATGGCCAACACTGTTTCCTGTTAATGGTATGTAGGTGTAAATGTAGTACACACAGAATCTAAGGCCCAGTTATCCAGGGTAAATCACACCTAACCTTATCCGTGTCCACACACAACAATGCCACCATTTAAGACCCTCTCCCCCCGCCGTCCGCCGGCGCAACGCGACCTAGTACGTATGCGCGGAAAATGCAGACGTCATAGTCACCTCCAATGTTGCTTTACATGCAAGTTCTTAAATTTAACTTATCTGAACAACATCCAGTGTTGTGCTATTTCAATTAACTGGAATACAGTGTGCTGTGGGGCCCTATTGTAGTGAATCCCACCTGAGCCATCCTAATCAAAACCTTATTAGACACGTAAACAATGTGATAAAGAACATTTTACATCAATCAAACTAGGGATCTAGATATCTGATCAGGACACTCCTCACTAGGGCTGTGAATCTTTGGGTGTCCCACGATTCAATTCAATATCGATTCTTGGGGTCACGATTCGATTAAAATCGATTTTTTTTTTCAATTCAACAATGATTCTCGATTAAAATACGATTTTTTCCCGATTCAAAACGATTCTCTATTTATTCAATACATAGAATTTAAGCAGGATCTACCCCAGTCTGCTGACATGCAAGCAGAGTAGTAGATTTTTGTAAAAAGCTTTTATAATTGTAAAGGACAATGTTTTATCAACTGATTGCAATAATGTAAATTTGTTTTAACTATTAAATGAACCAAAAATATGACTTATTTTATCTTTGTGAAAATATTGGACACAGTGTGTTGTCAAGCTTATGAGATGCGATGCAAGTGTAAGCCACTGTGACACTATTGTTCATTTTATTATTTTTTTAATAAATGTCTAATGATAATGTCAATGAGGGATTTTTAATCACTGCTATGTTGAAATTGTAACTAATATTGATACTGTTGTTGATAATATTCATTTTTGTTTCACTACTTTTTGTCACAGTCTCTGTCTGTTTGTCTCTGTGTGTGTCTTTGGGAGAGTGGGCGTGTTTTGGGCGTTGGCTTGGCTCCAGCTCTCAGCCTGGCACAGCTGATCCCAGCACTCTAATCACTCACCTGCCTGCCATCAACTCATCACCTGCAGCCTTCAAATGTTTGGACTTCTCTCAGCGCGATCGCCAGATCGTTTCACCTTCTACATGTGGTAACGCTTCTCGCCCGTTTGTTCTAGAAGTCTAGCACTTTTGATAGTCTTGCGAATCTGCCATTTTTGTGTTTTTTGGCTCCTCATTCTACCCCTGTTTTTTCCTCTGCCTTCAGTTCCCTCCTGCCGTGTGTGCCAGCCTCAGCCTGCTAGCCTCAGCCCGCTAGCCTCAGCCCGCTAGTCTCAACCTGCTAGCCTCAGCCTGCTATCCTCAGCCTGCTAGCCTCAGCCTGCTAGCCTCAGTGTGCTCTCCTGGACTGCAAAGCCAAAGACTACGAGCTCCCTCCTTTCCCTCTGGTTTTATTAATAATAACCCTTGAACTTTAATTCTGCTTGTCTTTTCTGCATTTGGGTCCACCAGTTTTACCAATCGTGACAGAACGATCTGGCCCTTTTCAATGGACCCAGCAGATTTTGACCGTGTGAGAGAGGCCCTTGCCAATCAAGGACAGCGTTTGGGAAACCCTGACCAACTACTAAAGAAACTTTATGATGTCACGCGTTTCCACCCAGCTCACCACTCTCATCAATCAACAAGCTTAACCACAACCCGAACCACCTGCACCACCTGCACCCCCTGCTGTTCCTGCTGCAGAGCCACACATCCCCCCCGCCTGATAAGTACTCTGGCAATCCTAGCACTTGTCGTGAATTTTTAACTCAGATCCAGCTTGCTTTTGATGCTCAGCCCTCTCGCTTTGGCCGTGAGGCAGCCAAAATCGCTTACGTAGCCAACCTGCTACAGGGGCCCCCTTTGAGTTATTTCAATGCCCTTTGTGAGCAAGGATCCCCCGCAGTCCAGTCCTTTGCTGCACTATCTGCAGAACTGAAGCGGGTCTACGACCACCCCATACGAGGGCAGCAAGCAGGTCAGCAGTTGTTGCGACTTCGTCAAGGGAAAAGCTCAGTAAGAGAATTTGCCTGTGAATTCCGGTCCCTAGCTGTGGAGTCTGGCTGGAATGACAAGGCCCTTCTCACTGCTTTCCAGGATGGGCTTAGTCGGGTCATTGGAAGGGAGATTGCTCTGAGGAATGAGCAGCTGTCCCTAGACGAAGCTATTACTGCAGCTATCAACATCTCTGACCAGATGGCCCAGTGGCAAGCTGACCCCGTGCCTTGCAGGTCATCGGAACCCCCCAGCTTTAGACCCAGGCCGGCCGGGCCCAACTTGCCAATGTGCACAGCCTCAACCTCCAGTTCCCCTGTTGAGGAGCCCATGCAGGTGGGCCGGGCTCACCTTACACCTGAAGAGCGCCTCCGCAGAAGGAGGGCAGGGGTGTGTCTCTATTGTGGCCAACCTGGCCATTTCCTTGCCACCTGTTCTATGCGGCCAAAAGAGTAGGCTCACCAGTAACAGTGGGGGTTCTGGTGAGCCAAGCTGTCTCCTCCCCTAAGTCCCTATGCCGAATGCAGTTTTCTGCTACTCTCCGTTGGCAATCCCAGTCCTTGTCTCTCCTTGCTCTGGTGGACTCGGAGGCGGATGAGAATTTTTTGGACGCCGACGTTGCTTCCCAAGTGGGCATTACCATTGAGCCACTTCCCTCACCCTTGCAAGCCAATTCCCTGACTGGTCGACTCCTTGCCCGTGTCACTCACCGATCAGAACCTGTGCACCTCCTTGTCTCCGGTAATCATCTTGAACAAATCCAATTCCACATAATCTCTTCTCCTCATGCTCCTGTAGTCCTTGGTCAGCCCTGTTTAAGACTTCACAATCCTCACATTGACTGGGCTGCAGCCAAAGTGGTGAGCTGGAGCTCCTACTGTCTCTCCACCTGCCTGCAGTCTGCCCGCTCCCCTGCTGAGGACACAGTCTCTCCAGTTGTCATAGAGCCCCCAGATCTGTCCAAGGTTCCCTCTGTCTACCATGACTTAGAAGAGGCCTTCAGCAAGCAACACGCACTGTCCCTCCCTCCACACCGCCCTTATGACTGTGCCATTGACCTGCTTTCAGGAGCTCCCCTGCCTTCTAGTCGGTTATACAACCTGTCCCGCCCTGAGAGAGAGGCGATGGAAAGGTACATCCATGACTCAATGGCTGCAGGCATTATTCGACCTTCACCTTCCCCACTCGGTGCAGGTTTTTTCTTCGTGGGTAAGAAAGATGGCACTCTACGTCCCTGTATAGATTTTCGAGGGTTGAATAACATCACCATTAAAAACAAATACCCACTGCCTTTGCTGGCATCTGCCTTTGAACCCCTCCAAGGAGCGACTGTGTTTTCCAAGTAAGACCTTCGCAATGCCTACCATTTGATTAGAATCCGAGCTGGTGACGAATGGAAAATCCTCCAATCGACCACCTGCTGGCCTACTCCATCCCTTGCCAGTCCCAAGCCGCCCCTGGTCTCATATATCACTGGACTTTGTCACTGGCCTCCCGCCTTCTCAGGGAAATTCTGTTATCCTCACTATAGTGGACATATTTTCCAAATCAGTGCATTTCGTGGCTCTACCCAAACTCCCCACGTCCCTGGAAACAGCCAACCTCATGGTCCAGCATGTGTTCCGTCTTCATGGAATTCCTTCAGATGTGGTTTCGGATAGAGGGCCTCAGTTTATTTCGGAGGTTTGGAAGGCTTTCTGTAGGGCCATTGGAGCCACTGTGAGTCTGACTTCGGGTTATCACCCTCAGTCTAATGGGCAAACGGAACGGGCAAATCAAGACCTAGAAGCGGCCCTCCGATGTGTCGTTGCCAAGAACCCCTCCTCCTGGAGCACCCACCTGGTATGGATTGAGTATGCCCACAACTCATTACCCTGTGCGGCCACAGGAGTGTCACCATTTGAGGTATCCTTAGGTTACCTACCCCCGTTGTTTCCTGCTGAGGAGGATGACATCTCTGTACCTTCAGTTCAGGCTCAGATGCGGCGTTGCCGCAAGGTGTGGAAAGATGCTCATGCTGCCCTCCTCAGCTCTGTGGACCGAAATCGTCGATATGCGGACCTACACAGAAGGCCGGCACCTGTATACCAGCCAGGTCAGCAGGTGTGGCTTTCCTCTAGAGACCTTCCCCTTAAAGTGGACTCAAAGAAACTTGCACCCCTGTATGTTGGCCCTTATGAAATCATTTCCATCATCAATCCAACAGCAGTTAAACTCAAATTACCTGCACGCTGGAGGATCAATCCCACTTTCCATGTCTCCCAACTGAAGCCTGTTTCGACCAGCCCACTATCTCCCCCTGATACGCCCCCCCACCCCCACCCCCCCGTGTCATCGACGACCACCCAGCCTACACGGTCCGGCGGCTGCTAGATGTGCGCCGTCGGGGTAGAGGTCTGCAGTACCTGGTGGACTGGGAGGGGTATGGACCTGAGGAGCGTTGCTGGGTGCCACGCAGCTTCATCTTGGCCTTTCACCGCAGTCACCCGGGCAAGCCTGGGGGATCGCCTGGAGGCGTTCCTTGAGGGGGGGACACTGTCACAGTCTCTGTCTGTTTGTCTCTGTGTGTGTCTTTGGGAGAGTGGGCGTGTTTTGGGCGTTGGCTTGGCTCCAGCTCTCAGCCTGGCATAGTTGATCCCAGCCCTCTAATCACTCACCTACCTGCCATCAACTCATCACCTGCAGCCTTCAAATGTTTGGACTTCTCTCGGCGCGATCGCCAGATCGTTTCACCTTCTACATGTAGTAACGCTTCTCGCCCGTTTGTTCTAGAAGTCTAGCACTTTTGATAGTCTTGCGAATCTGCCATTTTTGTGTTTTTTGGCTCCTCATTCTACCCCTGTTTTTTCCTCTGAATTCAGTTCCCTCCTGCCGTGTGTGCCAGCCTCAGCCTGCTAGCCTCAGCCCGCTAGCCTCAGCCCGCTAGCCTCAGCCCGCTAGCCTCAGCCTGCTAGCCTCAGTGTGCTCTCCTGGACTGCAAAGCCAAAGACTACGAGCTCCCTCCTATCCCTCTGGTTTTATTAATAATAACCCTTAAACTTTAATACTGCTTGTCTTTTCTGCATTTGGGTCCACCAGTTTTATCAATCGTGACACTTTTGGTTTGTTCTATCGTGTTTGTGTCTCCTCTCAATTGCTCTGTTTATTGCAGTTCTGAGTGTTGCTGGGTCTGGTTTGGTTTTGGAATTGGATTGCATTGTTATGGTATTGCTGTGAATTGTTTTGTTGAATTGATTAATTAAAAAAAATGAAAAAAATAATAATTGCATTTTTATTTTATTTCTTTTTTTAAATCGATTTAAAAAAAAAGAGAATCGATTCTGAATTGCACAACGTGAGAATCGCGATTCGAATTCAAATCGATTTTTTCCCACACCCCTACTCCTCACTCTTTTGCCTTCACCTTCATTGTCCATTCATTTTTGGTGACTTTATATACTCCGGACCTAGACGTTGAGTCAGCGACATACATGGCGGACAATAACTGATACAGTCTGCTTTGCCAATCCAAATGGATTAGCTGTTTTCCGTAATTTTCCCTTGTCTTCCCTTGACAGGCAGGTAGTACAAAGCACACGCTACCTTTTGTATCACATCCACGGGAGCTCGCATTCTCGTTGTCTCTCCTTCGACAAATGGACAAAGTTTTTCGCTAAGTAGAATCACAGCTGGCATTGGAAAGTTCTCTTGCCGTTCTCTTAAGGTATTCATGTGATTTCCATAAGCGCCTGTACATGTAGAAGAGAAACACGGCATGTCTGGATGACTCGCCTTCATATTTCCAGTGGTTAGCTCCGAGCTACGAAACAGCTTTATTATGAAGCTGACTGTGACGTGTTCTTTCTGACGTCACTTCCTGTGTGGGGCGCGGTCTTTCTGGCGTCACTTCCTCTCCGAACTCAGTTTGTAAATGATCAATGAGTCCATACAAAGTTAAGTGCCGGAGATTCAAGAAATACACGGCGCACTTACCCGTGTAAAAATGTGTCCGATGAGGGGGACCTTAAACCAGGGGTCCCCAACCTTTTTTGCACCACGGACCGGTTTAATGTAGGCATTATTTTCAGGGACCGGCTTTCCACTTGTGCCAAATAAATACAGCAAAAATAAGTGCATGAAAAATACCACTCACTATAATGCTGAATTAGTGGGAGCCCAGGGCTTGCTTCTTTGCAATGAGATGCCCAGCAGGTTACCATCAACCTGCAGATGGAAATCAGCCTTTGGCACATTTATATTGTATATGTTCATTAATGTGCATTCTATCATGTCACAAAGTTATAACAAATGTAACAAATGGCAACTTCTTTTGAGGAGTTATATTGTACATCTATAAACAAGCTTATTTGTGTGTCTAGTGGGACAGAAAGTTAAGTCGTTTGCAGTCATTTACAAATTATTTAATGTTTCTCTGCGGCCCAGTAGCAAATGCATCACAGACTGGTACCGATCCCCGGACTGTGGCTGAAACGGGTTTTAGGCTAAATAATTATTTGTTTAAGGGGTTAAACGACTTAGTGTAGACATGGCCTAAAAAAGCAGACCTGTGATTACAGGTGAAAAGATGATCTTGCCTGCCATGTGCAATCCCACAAACCTGATTTTTACTGGATTCATACTGCAGCATCAATTTGAGCGTAATCTGAGATTACAAGATTTTAAATGGGAATAAAGTTAGTCAGTTTGTCAATGCAATGTCATCAATGGTACAGCTCCTTCAAATGGATGATGCATGCATGAACTTTACATCATTAAAAGCTGTTAATACAGTAATGTTGTCATAATGTATGTTTATGGTACTAAAGCTGTCGAGTAATAATAATATCTAATTGGAGATGTCCCGATTTCCGATCATGGGATAAGATCCGGGACCGTTATTTGCCTTTCTTGATCAAGCCTGGCCGATATTCATCACAGCTATGTCCCAGTGTGTACATAGCTAAAAGTTCAACTCACGTGAAAGATTATTTCAAAATGGATGCATGCTCAGGGAGACAGTAACAAGGAATTTCCATATTCTATGTTACACACATGCAGGAGTTGCATGAATTCAATTCTGGCATGCTTTGCCAGAACACCGGCTCGAATTTGAGAGCAAGCCGCAACGCGCACATAGTCTGTCCACAGTGCTAAGCCGCTTCTTACATTCTAATCTTCACACCATGGCGTAAAATAAACAGTCTATTCCCAGTACTATTATCACTGAAGGTTGATATGAAAAGGAATGGCCAAGTATGCTACACACACTGAGCAGGGCTACACAAGAAGCCAACGATTAAAGCTCAAATGTAAAGTACGGGTGCTACGACTACTATCGATACTTAAGATAGTATCAACAGTATTATTATTATTATTATTACTAAAGTAATTAGACCAATATTTTTCTTTTTCTTATTAGAAAATCATTTGTTGGGTGTTTTTTGTTATTGTTTACAAACTCAGGGAGTAGGTCTCCGGGTACATTATTGCTTTGAGGGCAAAACACTAGTAATTTAAATGGGAACCAATAATAGCTTTTGCTTCTGTTTAGTTGTTGTGCACGAGCCACTTTATTTTGTTACAAAAATTGTCTGTAGCATTTAAAACCACAAATTTAATACAGTAGGATGGGGATTAATTTGGCCCCATTCATACCGGTTTACCTGACACATGAAAGGTGACACATTGGAAGATCCACCCAGGAACAGTGCCATATGAATCCCTTCCCTACTGTACATCATGTGATTTACAACAATATTAAGACATTCTAAATTTGATAAGATAAGCTTTATAAAAATATGTCATTGGCTACGTTCACACTGCAGGGTCGGATGTCCAATTAGGATTTTTTTGTCAAATCCAATTTTTTCAGTGACCGTTTATATTACAAAACAAAAATGTGATTTCTAATGTTACTGCAATCTGACCCGCATGCAGAAATGATGTCCTGACGTCGCACACACTGCAGTGTTTATGGAAGTAAACATGGCCTCAGCTCTAGTCGGTCTTGGTACGGCCCAGTTGTGGCAATTTCAAGGATTTTGTGCAATCAAAGTCAAAATTTTCTGGACCAACATAGAAGATTAAGAAAGAAAAGGACAAGTATTTTGACTCTGGTAGATGTATGGGATATTTTCCTTCGATGTCTGTTTGACGAGCATGTCTGTGGGCAAGCAGTCGGAGACAGGTGTGTTGGAATGTTTCATGTGAGTTCTTTAAACATTTTATTTTCATTTGTTTTCTGCGCCGTTGTCAACTATCTATTTTGTAACCGTCTATTTTGGCAAATAATTATGACGCTTATCGCTTTTTGATGACGTTCTATTCGGAGCGCAGTAGCATTCACATTGGAAACGCATCCATGTATTTACGATTTATTTCCATGTACAAAAAAGGCTTGGGTCGGATACCAGCTCAGCGGCCTAGTGGTTAGAGTGTCCACCCTGAGACTGGGAGGTTGTGAGTCCAAACCCCGGCCAAGTCATACCAAAGACTACAAAAAATGCTCACTCAGCATCAAGGGTTGGAATTGGGGATTACATCACCAAATGATTCCCGAGCGCGGCCCCCGCTGCTGCTCACTGCTCCCCTCACCTCCCAGGGGGTGAACATGGCGATGGGTCAAATGCAGAGGATAATTCACCACACCCAGTGTGTGTGTGACAATCATTGGGACTTTAACTTTAACTTTAAATATGAAAAAAAATAAATTGCACTGTTCACAACGACATAAAAAAAATCAGGTACAGGTCGCATATGGGCACAAAAATCGGAATTGACCTATAGTGTGAACAAAGCCATTGTGTTTACTTTAGTTACTTACTAAGAATTATTTTCAGTTCTTTTATCTATTGTTAAAGTATTGGCTGTGACTGGAAATCGGATCATACCAAAAATCTTGGTCAGGCCATAGTTGTAATATTGTACAGTTCTTGCCCTGGATAAAAAATATAAAAATGTGGCATATACACTATGTATATAATATTGATGTATAGACAGAGTATATAAAAACACCACAGCGCTTATATACTGTTTATCTAAAAACACGGCTCTCATGTATGGTAATATGGATTTTCTTGTGTCGTTCTTGAGGTTTGCAAGGTTCCAATTTAGACTCAGATTGTGGGAATTGGGACTGTTTGCAGGAAAGATGTTAGTAATGCAGATGGATTCTGCACTCCCTTGTTGCATGTCCGTAGGGGTGATGTTGGAGCATGTACATGATCAATAATGGTGTTGGGGAAAAATGAATTTTCCCTGCAGGAAACCAATACAATGCATGTTCTTCTTTGTGTCAATTATACTGAGAATCAATCCCGGTACAGTACACAAACACGGCTAAAGTTTTTCTACCACATTGATTAGAACACTTTCACTTACTGTACTTCTTCTCCTTCGTCTGTAACACACATGCACAAAGGTTTGTCGTGTCTTTGGGCTTAAAAAGGGATTGTCAGCAAGTCATGCAAGGTTTCAACTCAAGAACGTCAAGCAAGCACGTCAGATTAACTCAAGGCTGGCTGCACTAGATAGCACACAAACACACACACACACACACACACACACACACACACACACACTCACACACACGTACGAGACTACAGTATATGCACATGACATGCATGTACCGTATATTGTACCTAGATACGCGCATTTTCAAAGAAAGAGACAGAAAGACATTTCGAAGAATATGTACAGAACAAAGTATGACAGCTTTCAAAAATGATCTGAGAAATCAAAGTGGGGACAATGTATACAGTGGAAATGATGTAGAGGATGCATATATATATATATTTTTTTAATACCTTTGTGATGCTTGATGACAAACACCGTCCATTGAAATAACTTAGTAAGAAGCAAAAGAAATATAATCAAAGGATGACAAAAGGACTGAAAAATGCTTGCCACAGAAATAATACATTTTATAGAACATTTCTAACACAAAGATCTACAGAGGCAGAAAACAAACGTTTAAGAACAAGCTAACTGGAACACGAAACACGAACACCGAGGAAAGAATATTACAGTCAATTATTGGACCGGAACAAAAAACATATGAGAGCAACATGGGGTATCTTAATTAGCATTGTTAAAAAAGGTGCTAAGAAGTATTATCCTAAATAAGTCTTAGGTGGAAATGTAAAATATGACAATATGAACGAAGTAGTTGAAAGCTTCAATAAGTACTTTGTGAACATTGGACCAAATCTCGAGTAAAAGATTCCAGATCCCAAGTAAGTTGAGGACTTGAATGACACTAGAGACTATGTGTTCCTCGAAGGTGTGACAAAAGAGGAAATAATCAATATTGTCAAAAAATGTAAATCCAAGACCTCAACTGATTGTAACGGAATTGATATGGAAACACTAAAAAATGTTATTGGAGAGATTTCAGAACCTTTAACATATATCAGCAACCTAGCATTTCAAACATGCAAATTCCCAGATAAAATGAAAATAACAAAAGTTGTACAGTTTTATCAGACTGGAGACAAACACCAGTTTACAAACTAGGGACCTGTTTCTCTACTTCCACACTTTTCTAAAATTATTGAAAAACTGTTTAACAACAGATTAGACAAATTCATGAATAACAATGAAACACAGACAGCCAATACGGATACAGAGCCAACATCTCAACATCAACGGCATTAATCAAAATAACGGAAGAGATCACAAATGCAATAGATAGCAAACAAATATGCAACTGCAGTGTTTATGGATTGAACAAAAGCATACGACACAATCAATCATAATATCTTAATAAACAAATTAGAAAGGTATGTAATCAGAGGGTTGGTCTTGAACTGGGTTAGAAGCTACTTAACCAATGGCAAGCAATACGTGAAGATAGGCGAACACACTTCTACAGAGCTGAAAGTATCTTGTGGCGTATCTCAGGGATCAATACTTGTTCCAAAATTGTTCAATCTTTATACAAACAACATTTGTAAAGTTACAAAGGACTTAAAGTTAGTATTATTTGCAGATGACACAACTGTGTTTTGTTCAGGAGAGAACACACAGAAGCTAATACAAATAATAACAGAAGAAATTAACAAATTAAAAAGTTGGTTTGACAAAAACAGACTATCTTTGAATCTCAGTAAGACTAAAATAATGCTATTCGGTAACAGTAGAAGAGAAAGTCAAACACAATTACAACTAGACAGAGTAGATATTGAAAGGGTAAAATAAAACACATTTTTGTGTGTAATAATAGATGATAAAATGAACTGGAAACCTCATGTAAAAAATATACAACATAATGTAGTAAGAAACATGTGAATAATGAATAAACATTATGTTAAACATGTTCTGGACCAAAAATCACTTCATATTCTCCACTGCTGACTAGTGTTACCATATCTGAGTTATTGTGTAGAAATATTGGGAAACAACTACCGTATTTTTCGGAGTATAAGTCGCACCGGAGTATAAGTCGCACCTGCCGAAAATGCATAATAAAGAAGGGAAAAAACATATATAAGTCGCATTTTTGGGGGAAATTTATTTGATAAAACCCAACAACAAGAATAGACATTTGAAAGGCAATTTAAAATAAATAAAGAATAGTGAACAACAGGCTGAATAAGTGTACATTATATGACGCATTAATAACCAACTGAGAACGTACCTAGTATGTTAACGTAACATATTATGGTAAGAGTCATTCAAATAACTATAACATATAGAACATGCTATACGTTTACCAAACAATCTGTCACTCCTAATTGCTAAATCCGATGAAATCGTATATGTCTAGTGTCTTACGTGAATTGGCTAAATAATATTATTTGATATTTTACGGTAATGTGTTAATAATTTCACACATAAGTCGCTCCTGAGTATAAGTCGCACTTCCGGCCAAACTATGAAAAAAAATGTGACTTATAGTCTGAAAAATACGGTACAAATGTGCGCTTCATTCACTAACAGTGTTACAAAAAAGATCAATTAGAAAAATACATACTGTTGGATATGGAGAATATACAAATCCTTTATTTAATTTAATTACAAAGTCAACAATTTGGCGCATTTGGAAACAGCTAAAGTTATGTACAAAGCAAACTATAATCTGCTACCCAAGAATGTTCAACAATTATTCTCAAAAAAGAGGAGAAATGTAACCTTAGAGGAAAATCTAATTTAAAACATTTGTATGCACGTACAACACTTAAAACCTTTAGCATATACGTATGTGGAATTAAATTATGGAATGGATTAAGCAAAGAAATCAAACAAAGCACTAACATAATTCAGTTTAAGAAACTACAAGTGTTTACAAAGTACAAAGAAAAACCATTACGCTAAACATATTTTCTTTTTTTTTTTAGATAATGATTATTTATGTATTTAATATTTGTTTACTTACTATGGTATATTATGTGTTTATCATTTATTTATTCACTCTTCTGGTACAACCAGAGAACAAAGAAATGGGATACAACTGCTATGATATGAAAAGGGGTAGGATTAAATAAGCTCTGCTTCTTTCTACTCCTTTTTGGACGTGCTGTAATGAAACAACTGGGAATATGTGATGCATTACATCGTATTGTATGCATGTTCAAAATAAACTGAAACTGAACTGGACTGAACAGAACATGCTTTTGCTAAAATCCAGACTGAGTGACAAATCAGACAGGAATGGATGTCACTAAAGGGGGAGGAATTGGGCGAACAGCTGGGAGATAATGTTGCAAAAAAAAAATGTTTAAGTGGAAGCAATAAAGGGAGAAATGCAACAAAACCAAGGCCAAAAACACTCTAATTACATAATGGAAAAAAACTGCAAAAAGAAATGTCAAAATGGAAGCAATAAAGGGAAAAATGAAACATAACCAAGGCCACCATCACTGTAATTACATAATACAGTGGCAGTAATGCTACTCCTGAAGATAAACTGTGCAAATATAATGTTAGGTGTTTTTTATGTGATGTAATTTAATGATGAAAGTTTGCAGAGGTTGCATTTGAAGCTATTTACAATATGTGTTTTATGTATTTTTGTATAGTGTTTTTCTACAAAGAAAATACATTTTAATACAAAGAAGTACATCTTTTTTATTTCATTAATTAATTAATGTTATTCAATCACTGTGCTCTAACCTTAACCACTTTTAAATCACGCCAAAATGTAACACGTTTTTGGGAGCAAGTTCTGTAGTTTGTTGACTTCAGAGATGTGATTTATGGCTGTTTGAAAAGAGCCGGATATCTAGGAGCCGTTTCTTTAAAAGAGCCATTCAAAAGACTGTCTCGTTCTTCTATTTACTTTTTTTTAAGTAACTTGTTTGCTTCAAGGACACAATCCCTCATGACAGTAATAAGAAAAACGTTTGTTTAATACATTAAAATGTATGCATGGCAGCTTTCACTTGAATACAGCCTTCTGGGACGATTCTAACTCGGTGATGTCATTAATACTTCAATAAATACAGCCAATAAAGCTCTTGATTCTGATTGTCATTCTAAAAAGGCACAATGGGCAATTTGCATAAAGAACGGCTCTCAAACGAACAAAATACAACTGTGAATTGGTTCTCATCGTTCACTTGAAAGATCCATTTTTAAAGGTTTGTCTCCTTCACAAATGTCACATCTGTAGTTGACTTTGCATGCTCAAATTGCTTACTTTATACAGTTAATAAATTTAAACACGATTATGTGCTTGACTTTTTGTTTTATTTTCTGTTGAAATTCAGTGACAGCAGTGGCAGCAATTAAGAAATCATACATAGTACAGTAGATGCGACCTACTGCAGTGTGTACCACCTTCATAATACTACTGTATACATATAGATGTGTTAACAGTTATTTAACCAGGTTCAAAAGATCAAGCTCATCTTAAATCAGACAGTTATCCGTCCACTGAAGGACTCCAATTTTACGAGGGAAAAATGTAAAACAATCTTTAAATTGAAGATAGACGTTATACCAATGTTGAGCTCTCAAATAATGTTGCAAACTCAGAAAATCTGAACAAGATCCAAACTGAACTGAACTGTGAAATGTGGGTTACTTTCTTTTAAAATGATTGTGATTAATGATGTCTGGCGACATTGTGAGGACAACCAGTAATTTAATGACATCATCTGAAGGTTAATTATGTTCTTTTCCTCTTGTCTTCTCCTGTTTCTATGCAGGTCACAGTTAATGAAAATGTTTCACAACATATACCCTGAAAAACCCTGTGACCTCATCTTGTTTGTTATAACTCTGTCAGGTTGTGAACTTGGTTTCCATCTCAAAATAGTGTTACCATAAATCGATTAACGTGGACCCTGACTCAAACAAGTTGAACAACTTGTTACCATTTAGTGGTCAATTATACGGAATATGTACTGTACTGTGCAATCTACTAATAAAAGTTTCAATCAATGTCTTGGTATTGATTGTCACAGTAAGGTGAGTTGCATTCATCAGGAGACTGAGTGCATTATTATTAATATAATAATTACTATTAAATTATTATTAATGCATCAACTGGGGGTAAAGCCTCTCTTGTTTAGTTTTTTTTAAATAGTGATGCTTCTGTTTCGAACTTTAATCAAGAGTCCTTGATTGCGCCAAAGTTAGGTGACTGAAATGCAAAAGTAAAGATTATACATAACTTTGTCCAATGCTGTCAAACATTTACATTTCTGTCAGTGGGTGCTCGGACGGGCGTTCATTCTGACGCTACATTTCTGAGGTTATGTCTACACTAAGACGGATAACCCCATAAATAATTATTTAGCCTAAGCCGTGTTTAAGCCGCACTAAACCATCGTTTAAGGTTCCCCGCCTAGGATATTTTTTTACACAGGTAAGTGCGCTGTGTATTTCTTGACTCTCCGGCTCTTAGCTTTGTATGGACTCATTGATTGTTTACAAACTTAGTTCGGAGAGGAAGTGACGCCAAAAAGACCACGCACCACACAGGAAGTGACGTCAGAAAGAACGTGCCACAGCCAGCTTCATAATAAAGTGGTTTCGTAACTCGGAGGTAACCACTAGAAATATGGAGGCGAGTCATCCAGACATGCCGTCTTTCTCCTTCCGTCTGTACAGACGCTTGTGGAAATCACACATGAATACCTTAAAAGAAAGCGATTGCAGCTATTTGAGATACAACACTTCTCAGACGGCAAGAGAACTTTCGAATATCCAGGTGAGCTGTGATTCTACTTACCAAAAAACTTTGTTAATTTGTCGAAGGAGAGTCAACGAAAATGTGGGCTCCCGTGGATGTGATTTAAAAAAAGGTAGTATGTGCTTTGTATTACCTGGCCGTCGAGGGAAGACGACGGAAAACGGCGAATGCCTTTGGACTGGCAAAGCAGACTGTATCAGTTATTGTCCGCCATGTATGTCGCCGACTCAACCTCTAGGTCCAGAGTATATAAAATCACCAAAAACGAATGGACAATGAAGGTGAAGGCAAAAGAGTGAGGAGTGTCCCGACCAGATATCTAGATCCTTAGATTGATTGTTGTAAAATGTACTTTGTCATATCGTGTACTTTTACGTGTCCAATAAATATTTGATTAACTTATGATGGCTCAGGTGTGATTCACTACAATAGAGCCCCA
>NC_084732.1:37781501-37814001 GCF_033978785.1 Entelurus aequoreus | reverse complement strand
AGACATATTAATAAATAATGATTTAGCATTACGCTGATTTTTGTTGGTGAATGAGTGAATGACAAGTAATAAATGAGCGTACGATTAAATGGCTATCAATGTATACCAGTGGTTCTTAACCTTGTTGGAGGTACCGAACCCCACCAGTTTCATATGCGCATTCACCGAACCCTTCTTTAGTGAAAAAATAAAAATAAAAAATTGTCAAATTCAAGGCAAAGTTATATGTTTTTTTACTGGCGCACAAAATGAACCGTGCATGAACATCACCTTGTTCAAAGAACAAAACCAACACAGTGCATAAACTCACAAAAAATTACACACCTGCAAATCAGTCTGACTTCTGCTGTTGCCTTTAAGAGACCAGTACAAATATGCGTGGCTTCACCTTGGCAAGTGCCACTCTCATGTCATTTTAAATGATAAATGATAAAATAAAATAATGTATTTATTTTCACAGCAAAGTCTGTTTCTTTTCTTCGTTTTCCACCCAGACAAGCAATACTAGTATACAGCTCTTGAAAAACAATATTTTTTGTTATTGTCATTGTAAGTGGGCCAAAACACTTATATTAGAAAATAATCTCATGGAAATGACAGCTGTCATTTGATTATAATAACAAAACATTTAATCAGGTTTGGGACAGGTGTGCTCACATGTGCTCCACTGAATGCTCAAGGAGTTTTTGCGTTTGCTCACGCATTGGGAAAATTCGAGGGAACATTGTTTGAGGGTATCCATAATACGCCGATAGGGAGAAGTTTTTATTCACACGATGAGTCGGGTGTGTCTTGACCTCCGCCGAACCCCTGAAGCCGACTCACCGAACCCCTAGGGTTCGATCGAACCCAGGTTAAGAACCACTGACGTATACAAACAAGTAAAGACAAGGGGCAATGCAGTGAGACACTTGATTGGTTAGACAGTTGCGTTGTGTTTGAGTGCTGCTGGGACAAGTTGGATTGGCAAAAATGTTAATGATTGGCCAATATGTGCAGGGAAATTGAGGGGATTGGAAAAAAAAAGAATTGGTTGAATTTGCGTGAATTGGTGAAATTGAAACATTGCAAAATCGCGCAAAAAAATGTTATAATGATTTTGTAGTATTTCATAGAAAGTATAACACAAAGCCAAGTTGAACCCCACAAGTAGCACAATGTGCAGATTGACCAAAGAAAATACCAAAAACCAAAGTCCAGTACATTCGTCATGATTCTGCTTGCCATGGCTCTGAGCATTTGGATTGCATCTTAGTTCTGCAACTTTAAATGCAGTTGCGAGTTTTACTTGTTCGTCTTTGCTCACTGGCCACTGATCCATTTTGGGCTCACTGACTCTGATAGAAGCAGACATATTTGATAGACATCGGAATTGCTGACTGGATAGAATTGGATTTGTTGCACTACTGGTCTAATTACCACACACACACACACACACACACACACACACACACACACACACACACACACACACACACACACACACACACACACACACACACACACACAAAACCAGAAAATAATCCTTCATTAATGTCATTGAAGGCCACCACTTGACATCACCACCATCAGGAGACAATTGACTGTGTGTGTGTGTGTATGTGCGTGTGTCTGTGTGTGTGTGTGTGTGTGTGTGTGTGTGTGTGTGTGTGTGTGTGTGTGTGTGTGTGTGTGTGTGTGTGTGTGTGTGTGTGTGTGTGTGTGTGTGTGTGTGTGTGTGTGTGTGCGTGTGTGCGCACCGCTTGATTGCTTGATGTGGTCAGTGGTTTTGTTGTACTCCAGTTGAGGAGAAAATTTGACTGCAGATGCTAATAGCTGCCCAGGGTGTGAGACCAGTGGATGTTTAGTGTATGTGCATGTGTGTGTTGTTGGTAGTTAGATAAAGTAACATTCTGGACCGCAGAAAGGGAAAAGCATAGCCGATGACCAAACATAAAACCTCTCACACATCAAGCACATACACCTTATTTCATGCTATGTCTGCTTGCTATCTGCCAAGAGGTAGTCAATATTAATCTTGTGGTATGTATGAAATATATCAAAGTTGACAGACATTTAGTGTTCATTTTGTTATCATCAAGCTTCGGAATTGTGCAACTGACTATGGTGACTATTTAGTGTTATCTTTAAATGAACTCAAGTTCCTTGTTTGGTTTAAAATAAGCTGCATCTAATTTGCCATAATTTTACAGACGTGAGGATTCATTCCATCCTCTCATGGATGCTCGGGCAGTGACGTCACAAACCAATATTAATATAGAGTTCCCTGGTGGAAGGAATATTGTCTTCTCGAATATTTCCACGCATTCAAATCAGCTGGTGGCCGCTCAAATCAGAGAGGACATAATGTGCAATCAGTGGAACGCTCGTGTGTTTCTAATTTCGGGAGACACTCTTGCCAGCTGAGATTGCTGAGATCTGAGAACAGATTGGTGCTAAAACCATAAGGAAGCCCCTGAGGGATACAAGTATCCTGCAGAGTGCACATTGACAAGATCATACAAAATAAAAGGAAGTACTCAGCGAGTTTAGACTTAGAAACGGATACACAATATACAATATTTGGTGCAAAAAGCACCACAGTTGTGAAGTGCTTAGCTCTCGATTCTCCTTGTGGTTAGTTGGGTTATGTCAAGTTTCCTCCCACATCCCCAAAACATGAACATTTGGTTGATTGGAGACTCTAAATTGTCCATAGGTTAGAATGCAAGTGTGAATGGATGTTGGTCTACAAGTGATTGACAGGTGACAAGTGCATTGTGTGCACAAACCACTAACACAAAGTGAGCTGGATAGGCTCTAGCTCAGGGGTCTCAAACTCAATTTACCTGGGGGCCACTGGATGCAGAAACTGGGTAAGGCTGGGCCGCAAGAAAAGATTTCTTAAAAAAATCTAACTTGCACTTTTTAATGACTTCACCTTCTTTGAATGGCTATCTCGCCCTACCAACATACTTGCCAACACTCCCGATTTTTCCGGGAGACTCCCAAAATTCAGTGCCCCTCCCGACAATCTCCCGGGGCAACCATTCTCTTGAATTTGTCCCGATTTTCACCCGGACAACAATATTAAGGGCGTGCCGTGATAGCACTGCCTTTAACATCCTCTACAACCTGTCGTCGCGTCCGCTTTATCACCATACAAACAGCGTGCCGGCCCAGTCTCATGTTGTATGCTGCTTCTGCAGACATACGTAAGTGACTGCAAGACATACTTGATCAGCAGCCATACAGGTCACACTGAGGGTAGCCGTATAAACAACTTTAACACTGTTACAAATATGCGCCACACTGTGAACACACACCAAACAAGAATGACAAACACATTTCGGGAGAACATCCGCACCGTAACACAACATAAACACAACAGAACAAATACCCAGAACACCTTGCAGCCCTAACTCTTCCGGTCTACAATATACACCCCCGCTACCACCAAACCCCGCCCCCCCAACCCCGCCCACCTCAACCGGCGCACGGTATACATATATATATATATATATATATATATATATATATATATATATATATATATATATATATATATATATAATGAACATATGATTATATGATTAAAATAATTGGTTATTAAGAGTATGTGAAAGTTCCACTCCTACCTTGTTTACTTCCGCGACGACCTCCCTAAAGTTGTGTAATCATCCAGAAATATAAAAAAGCTAAAAATGTGCCAAACATGGATTTGCGTTTTTTCCATCATGCACACATTTTTAATTTTCTTTGGTGTTTGGCCTTTTTTTTTTACATAATATCCACAAAGTTCACTGAGCAGGTTGTGTTAAGTGTGACCATATGTGTTGACTTTTTTTGTTGGTTGCATTTTTTATGCGCCATGATTAGGGAAGGTTGTTTGTATTGTGTCATATAAGTAAATTAAAATGTATAAATTAATTTTAAATGGTCATTTACCTCATTTACTCACATTATCCACAAGATGGAGGTAAATGTAACAATGAGCCCTTCAAGTATTTAAAATTTTTGAAAACACTTTGCAGTATGATTCTTGATTCAACTCATGATGTCTCGCGGGCCAAATTGAAGACGCCGGCGGGCTGTACGTGGCGGCGGGCTGTAGTTTGGACACTGCTACACTAGCTCATCCATGACCTTAATGAGGACACACGCTAGCTCAAATGATGCATGGCTGCAGCTATCGATTGTTTAGTCATTGAGTAATTTATCGATTAGTTTGTTTGATTCATCGAGTAATAGAATAAAACACACTTATAAGCCTTGTGCGTATTTCTAGCAAAGTACTTTAAATCAACAACTTTTCTACTTACCATAACCTTTATTATTTTTTACTATAAATGCATGCACATCATCAACATTAAAATTGCACTTTTAACATAGGTGTTTTAATAAGAATAAAAAATATCTCGCACATACAAATATCGGCACCCACACTACTACTAGACTACAACTTATATGTGCACTCTATTACAGCGGCCTTGTGGAAACGATGTACATGTATTTAAGTTCCAGGCACTCCATACAATCCAGATTTGATTTTTTTTATTAGTCACACTCATGAAACAATTAATTGAAGGGACAGAATATTACTCAAAGCTTTTTTGTATCAAATTAATTGATTAATTGTTACGGCCCTAGGTTTGTGTATGGAGGGTATAATATGCTGTGCCATGGTATACAATGCTATGGAATGGAATAGTAATTATTGATTAGCCTACTCGAGTCACTATTCAGAATCAGATTTATTGGCCAAGTATATACTTTTTAATAGTTGCCACTTAAAAACAATATAATTTAAGTGTTGTTTTTGACAAAAGTTAGTGTCTTAAACAAATTCATCAGAAATGTTTATCTAACTGCCATTATTGCATAATTGCAATTGTGTATGTTTGTGTATCACATGCACTTCAAACCAGTGTGGTTCTTGATTTGATTTGCTGTACAGTAAAAGAAGTGGTCACCAACCTTTTTGAGCCCCAAGATCCCTGGTCTCGGCCATAAAGCAAGGCAAGCTCTACCCTCCCAACTGTGACTCCCCGTGAGATTAAAAAAAAAGTGTGTTTTGCAATTTGGTACAAAGAAACAAAGTGATACATTTTTAAATACAATACTGTGTGTTATTATTAGTTATTAATATTACCAATAAAAATGTGCCTATTTTTGTCACAATTTGGCAGCGGTGTTTGCAACATGACCCAAGGGTGCAGACAAAGGAGACAGAGTGCAGGTACAATGATCATTCAATTAGTCCAAATTTAAAGGCCTACTGAAATGATTTTTTTTTTATATTTAAACGGGGATAGCAGATCCATTCTATGTGTCCATCCATCCATCCATTTTCTACCGCTTATTCCCTTCGGGGTCGCGGGGGGCGCTGGAGCCTATCTCAGCTACAATCGGGCGGAAGGCGGGGTACACCCTGGACAAGTCGCCACCTCATCGCAGGGCCAACACAGATAGACAGACAACATTCACTCTCACATTCACACACTAGGGCAATTTAGTGTTGTCAATCAACCTATCCCCAGGTGCATGTCTTTGGAGGTGGGAGGAAGCCGGAGTACCCGGAGGGAACCCACGCAGTCACAGGGAGAACATGCAAACTCCACACAGAAAGATCCCGAGGCCGGGATTGAACTCACGACTACTCAGGACCTTCGTATTGTGAGGCAGACGCACTAACCCCTCTTCCACCGTGCTGCCATTCTATGTGTCATACTTGATCATTTCGCGATATTGCCATATTTTTGCTGAAAGGATTTAGTATAGAACAACAACGATAAAGTTCGCAACTTTTGGTCTCTGATAAAAAAAAGCCTTGCCCCTACCGGAAGTAGCGTGACGACACCGGAGGAAGGGCTGCTCATATCTGCACATTGTTTACACCAGCAGCGAGAGCGATTCGGACCGAGAAAGCGATGATTACCCCATTAATTTGAGCGAGGATGAAAGATTTGTGGATGAGGAACGTGAAAGTGAAGGACTAGCGTGCAGTGCAGAACGTATCTTTTTTCGCTCTGACCGTAACTTAGGTACAAGAGCTCATTGGATTCCACACTCTCTCCTTTTACTATTGTGGATCACGGATTTGTATTTTAAACCACCTCGGATACTATATCCTCTTGAAAATGAGAGTCGAGAAAGCGAAATGGACATTCACAGTGACTTTTATCTCCACGACAATACATCGGCGAAGCTCTTTAGCTACTGAGCTAACGTGATAGCATCGGGCTTTACTGCATATAGAAACAAAACAAATAAGTCCCTGACTGGAAGGATAGACAGAAGATCAACAATACTACCAAACTCTGGACATGTAACTACACGGTTAATGCTTTCCAGCTTGGCGAAGCCTAGCAATGCTGTTGCTAACGACGCCATTGAAGCTAACTTAGCTACGGAACCTCGACAGAGCTATGCTAAAAACATTAGCTCTGCACCTACGCCAGCTCTCATCTGCTCATCACGACCCGTGCTCACCTGCGTTCCAGCGATCGACGGTACGACGAAGGACTTCACCCGATCACCGATGCGGTTGGCGGCCCGGAGACGGAGGAAGTCAAGGTGAGGTTGTTCGGCTAGTGCGTCTGCTATCCTCAAAGTCCTCCTGGTTGTGTTGCTGTATTCCGCTGCTAATACACCGATCCCACCTACAACTTTCTTCTTTGCAGTCTCCATTGTTCATTAAACAAATTGCAAAAGATTCACCAACACAGATGTCCAGAATACTGTGGAATTTTGAGATGAAAACAGAGCTTTTTGTATTGGATTCAATGTGCTCCGAATACTTCCGCTTCAACCGTCGACGTCACGCGCAAACGTCATCATATCGAAATGTTTTCAGCCGGAAGTTTGCCGGGAAATTTTAATTTGCACTTTATAAGTTAACCCGGCCGTATTGGCCATATTGGTATCAGACTGCGTGGTCGGTAGTAGTGGGTTTCAGTAGGCCTTTAAACTTGTACCGGTAAGAAACGCATAAAAGACCAACTCCTGTCGAGGGAGCATCAAGGAATGATGGAACAGGGCAGGCATAAGAAGCAATCTGATTGGCAACCAGGGACAGGTGTGGTCTAATTGCCAATCAGAGACAGGTGAGGGAGGAATGGTCCAGGCCTGGGTTGAAGTGACATGTAATGAAAGCACCCAGGAAGTGGATACAAGAAAAACAAGAGTACTGGAACGGAAATACCACCAAGCACATGAAAATAATAAACATAACGTGATGACCTGTCACGTCACGTCTGAAATGTTATTTTGTTTCCTTAGTTTCTGTGTTTATTTCCTGGTCAGTGCTTTTATTTATGTTCCACTTCCTGTCCGGCTGCTGGAGTGCCGTTTCCCACACCTGTCTCTGATTGGCAACCTGAGCACTCCTGTTCCTTGTTGCCAATGAGGTTTATATACTGTATATGCTTGCCTCACCCTCCAGTCAGGACTGGAGGATTTACTCTGTAAGCTATATGCTAGTGCTTACTTTAGATGAGCTGCTGTAATTAAAATGAACTAAAAACGTAATTAAAACGTTGTCCTCCTGTCTCCTGGGATCACAATGTACTGCAGCGACACATAAGTTGACACATAAGTTGACACATGAGTTCTAACTATTATGGATGATAATGAAATGTTTTCTTATTTTTGATAGATCTTTTTTTTTATTTGTTTAATTCGATCCATACAAATGACATGGACCCTGCGCCACACTTTGGACTGCCCTCTGTGAGCAAACATGCATCACAGATGGTGCATTGTGAGCCATTCATCCATTTTCTACCTCTTGTCCCTTTTGGGGTCGCGGGGGGGCGCTTGATCCTATTTTAGCTGCATTCGGGCGGTAGGCGGGTTACACCCTAGACAATTCGCCATCTCATCACAGGGCCAACACAGATAGACAGACAACATTCACACTCACAATTACACACTAGGGCCAATTTAGTGTTGCCAATCAACCTATCCCCAGGTGCATGTCTTTGGAGGTGGGAGGAAGCCGGAGTACCCGGAGGGAACCCACGCAGTCATGGGGAGAACAGGCAAACTCCACACAGAAAGATCCCGAGCGCAGGATCAAACCCCGAACCGTCGTATTGTGAGGCAGATGCACTAACCCCTCTCCAACCGTGCTGCCCGCATTGTGAGCCAACAATAGTAATTAAGGAGAGAGAAGGGGAGTGTTATTGCAGCAGGAACTAATGCTGTAGATGCATTACTGCAGCCAGCCTGGACATTCTTGTTGATTGATTGAAAACAAGTGTCCGTGGCGAGTCGGTGTAGCGCACGCTGGCGCTTGGACGCAGAGGTATCATCCAGATTTACCTCTGATATTACATAGTTCTGGACCGTCATTTTAGTCAAAGTCATTACAATTGCAATAGAGGCGACATAAGGAGGCAAGTAAATGGAGGACAAACGCTCATGATTTCATGTCTTTGTCCAGCGCTACCTTTGTGTGCGATTGAGTCGACCATGCGTCAGCATCGCTAATGTGTCGACTTGGTATGACCGTCAAGGCGCAAGGAAGGACGAATGCATTAAAGAGAGTGAGCAAGACGGAGGCAGAGGTGGAGGAAACAGCAGAGAACAGGAAACATTCATAGCAATAAAATAATTATTTGTGTAAGTTTTAGGCTTTCTAACAGTAAGAACTGACACTTCGAAAAATTTCCCAGCCAGCGTTTTCCTGACGTGATCTTTGACATGTTGATGACAATTATTCTTTTTAGGTTCGCATTCAGTATTTAGGGTTACCTCCATTTTAATGTTGTCATTTTACTGTATTACTTCCGATTGAAGTACTTGAAAAAAGTCAATTCAAATCTTGCCACCAAAAAATGACGCTGGTACATGATCCTTACTTGTCCACTTGTATAATATGTAAGTTTGAACTTTTTAATAATGATTTGTACCTTTCTTATTTGATGAAATGGAGAAATCCCATGCTTCTACTGGCTGATAGTGAGCCATTAAATGTCCATTTTGGTTTCAAGGGGACCTACAATGATTTTTGTCTTTTTTTACTTATAAATGTTGTGACAATGTTGGATATTTGTATTAAACAATGCCAAAGCAACAACTCATATGGCTCATGCATTTGGGCTTGAGCTTGCACACAGTTTTGAATGCTTTTGAACGCAGTGTTTCGCAGTGGGCAATTTGTGACGTCACAAATTGACGGACGTACTTATGTAAGTATCCCTGTACAAAGTAAGTTGAAAAAGTGACTGGTGAGCTGAATGTACTCTAAACTTACACTAAAGCATGCTCAATACTTCTTATCTAGACCACAAGGAAGTGTGTCAAATGTAATCGTCATTAGTCCCCTTTAAATGATCAATTATCAAATTTCTCAATAGCCTTACAGTGACGAGATATTGTACAATGTGTTGCTATTGATGGACACTTAACAGACTATCAAATAATGTGACAGAAACTTCATGTTTGCCTTCGTAATGGATTAAGTAAGACAATTGTGTTGTCTTTGTTTTGACATCACAACAAGAGTTGATTATATCAATCATCATTACATCTAAAATCACTGTTTTTCAGAGAATGAATTAGTTATCACAGAAAATTGAGCTGTGGGACCCGTTCTAACAGTGGTGTGCCGTCAGGGCCAGCAAGGCCTTCTCTACTGGCCTAACATAACCAGAAATCATGATCATAATTAAAGATAAAGGTAATTTACTTTCCCTAAATATTTAAAAGTATTCATATTCTCTTCATGTCATATTATGCTCCTTTCAGAGCTGTTGTTTTTAGTTTTAGTTTGTATCCAATCAGAATTCAGCTAGCTTATGTTGCTATGCTGTACCAAATCTGCCCAAAGCCTTCAGAATCAACAATGCTGGCATCCGTGCACTGTAAGTGAACGAGGACTTACAGCAGGGGTCACCAACGCGGTGCCCGCGGGCACCAGGTAGCCCGTAAGGACCAGGGGCCGTACTTATCAAGCTTCTTAGAGTGCCATTTTACACTTAAGTCCTGAGAATTTGCGAAATTTAGTCCTACTCTCAAACTTAAGAATAAAAGCTTTTTATCAACGTTCTTAAATCTAAGAATCACTCCTACTCTCCTCCATATTTAAGAGACCTTCAGAGGTGTCTTAAGTGGTTAGGAGTTGCCAGCAGGGGATGGCACTGAGGCGAGAGAGACGTGCGCGAACGTTCAGGGAGCGGAACGATGTCCTGGATTTGTTTGATGACGAGCAGCTGATCAATCGGTATCGTTTAGACAGAGCGGGTATTATTTTTGTCACAGATTTAATACTTTTCGATTCCTTGTTGATTTCTGCATGTGGCTGCAGTGGGCTAGTATATATAGAGCCACCCACACCAGTTTCAAATTAGTTGCCTAATTAATGAATTGGAAAGAAAATGTTATGAGAGTAGCGTATGTGTGTGGCCGTGAGGTGAGTGACGTCAGTGAGTGTGTGGGCGAGAGAAGAGAGGGAGCGGTAGCGTGAGTGCGGGCGGGGACTAGTTTGTTTTGTATTATTTTGTAGTTTATTGTCAAAATATACACTCCCATTGTCCACTTAAATATTTCCAAGATATTTATTTATTCTTAGACAAGGGATTCCCTTCCGTGATTGGTCATTTCTATGGACACAGAAATGACGTCACCTAAAATTCCGTTTACGGCACATAGTAATGTCGTAATTCAGCTCTGAGTGTGACACTTAAGATTCAGTCCTACACTTCGCTGAAAGTGTGAGTAAGACGCTTGATAACTAACTTTTAAGTGCAGCTTTCAGCGAAGAATTTATTTACTCTTAAGTCAACTCTTAGCAGACTTCTTAGGAGTAATTCTAAGAAGCTTGATAAGTACGGCCCCAGATGAGTAGCCCGCTGGCCTGTTCTAAAAATAGCTCAAATAGCAGCACTTACCAGTGAGCTGCCTCTATTTTTTAAATTGTATTTATTTACTAGCAAGCTGGTCTCGCTTTGCCCGACATTTTTAATTCTAAGAGAGACAAAACTCAAATAGAATTTGAAAATCCAAGAAAATATTTTAAAGACTTGGTCTGCACTTGTTTAAATATATTAATTAATTTTTTTACTTTGCTTCTTATAACTTTCAGAAAGACAATTTTAGAGAAAAAATACAACGTTAAAAATGATTTTAGGATTTTTAAACACATATACCTTTTTACCTTTTAAATTCCTTCCTCTTCTTTCCTTTAAATCAATCCATCCATCCATTTTCTACCGCTTATTCCCTTTGGGGTCGCGGGGGGCGCTGGAGCCTATCTCAGCTACAACCGGGCGGTAGGCGGGGTACACCCTGGACAAGTCGCCACCTCATCGCAGGGCCAACACAGATAGACAGACAACATTCACACTCACATTCACACACTAGGGCCAATCAATGTTCAAGTAAATGTAATTTTATTGTAAAGAATAATAAATACATTTTAATTTAATTCTTCATTTTAACTTCTGTTTTTTCGACGAAGAATATTTGTGAAATATTTCTTTAAACTTATTATGATTAAAATTTAAAAAAAATATTCTGGCAAATCTAGAAAATCTGTAGAATCAAATTTAAATCTTATTTCAAAGTCTTTTGAATTTCTTTAACATTTTTGTTCTGGAAAATCTAGAAGAAATAATGATTTGTCTTTGTTAGAAATATAGCTTGGTCCAATTTGTTATATATTATAAGTGTAGATTGGATTTTAACCTATTTAAAATATGTCACCAAAATTCTAAAAGTAATCTTAATCAGGAAAAATTACTAATGATGTTCCATAAATTATTTTTTAAATTTTTTCAAAAAGATTCGAATTAGCTAGTTTTTCTCTTCTTTTTTTCGGTTGAATTTTGAATTTTAAAGAGTCGAAATTGAAGATAAACTATGTTTCAAAATTTAATTGTCATTTTTTTCGTGTTTTCTCCTTTTTTAAACCGTTCAATTAAGTGTACATATTAATTATTAATAATAACATAGAGTTAAAGGTAAATTGAGCAAATTGGCTATTTCTGGCAATTTATTTAAGTTTGTATCAAACTGGTAGCCCTTCGCATTAATCAGTACCCAAGCTCTTGGTTTCAAAAAGGTTGGTGACCCCTGACTTACAGTGATAGACAGTTGTGATAGCTACGGTAATCAGATCACGAGTTGTTGTCAGTAAGGCCTTCTAGCTGGCCTCACGTTAAACCTGACATTTACACGTCCTGTGATTGGATACTCATAGGGATCGTTAGCAGATGAATTTGAGAACACATACAGTTGATAGATAATTGCGATAGCCAATCAGATCACAAGTTGTTGACAGTAGCCTATCCAAGTAGCCTGATGTTAACGAGACTTTGATTGGCTGCTCACTTGTCATTCCAAAGTGAGTATCCAATCACAAGTTGCAATTTACTGAAGTAGGAAGTGTTGCACTGTAGCCATACCGGGCGTGCAGAGAAATCACTTTTTTAACCCACAAAGAAGGAGAACAAAAGGTTGATTAGGTGGCAGATATTTATTTGCAAAGCCATTTTCAAGAAGGATATTTAAAGAGAAACTACATATTGTCTTATAGATGTCGGCCAAACCAGGAAGCTAGCTCAGCTGTTCTGGCGATGAAATGGGGAAATGCCTGCCATTTCCACTCGAATCAAGCGACTACAAGGGGTACCACTGGCTTACATGGTGTCGGATGGGTGCTACAAATGGTGAGTTCAAATATTAAATGTTTTCACTTTGAATATGTTTTTTGCAAATTTAATTTTGACAGTACCACATAAGATATGTTTTAATTGCTGATGTGTTTTAATTGATTTTAAATGTGCCAGAAAATAACTTGTTTTGTACACTGTTGATGTGTTTCAATGGCAAGTAAATGTGTTTCTGTATAGTATTTCTAGCAATGGTCATGTGGTGACACAAATGATGGTATTTTGAGAGGTAATCATTGAAGTCGGACATCACTGAAGGCCTAGGTGGGAAACACACAGCCCGCCACTGCGTTCTAATGTTAAGAAATGTGTGTTCTTGTGTAAGATGGTGTCCTGCCAAAAACTCACAGTTCCAGGAAGCAGCAGGTAGATTCCTGGTCCGGGCTTTATGCCAGGGTGATTGACCTTACTAGCTAAGGTATGCACCAAAGAGGAGTTTTTTGTGGAATACACGACAACTGATGCCGTGCTTAGAACTTATTTGTGATATCGTTAAAAACTGAGGAGTCAGTCGAATTCTTACAACACATGTGTCTCAGTGTATATGTGTATCTATACATTTGTGGGACAGCGTAGCTCAGGTGGTAGAGAGGCACTTTAGGGTTCCAGGTTCGATTCCAGCTTCCGCCATTCTAGTCACGGCCGTTATGTCTCTGGGCAAGACACGTCACCCACCTTTCTCCCAGTGCCACTCACACTGGTGTACGAATGTGTATGAATGTTTTGGTGGTGGCTGGAGGGGCCGTTGGCGCAAATTGGCAGCCACGCTTCCGTCAGTCTTCCCCTTGTAGCTGTGGCAACAAATGTAGCTTATATATGTGAATGTGGAGTGATTTAATGAGGGGTTCTCAGTTCTCTCTGAAGCGTTTTGAGTGTCAAAAAAAGAACTATATAAATTCCTCAAATATGATCGACTACAATATAAGCCTGGCTATCCTATTCAATTATACAGAGCATTCCAACCTGGCTGCTGTCTGGTATGGTAAAGGGACATATGCAGCAAAGTGTTAAAATGTCAGTACACTGTAATCGAGATTGACGTGCTGGCAAGGGAGCTGCTACTGTACAAATACTGCCCAACCTTTTGACAACGCAAACAGTGTAGTGGACAGGATATTATAGTCAAGCACTCAACAGACAAGCGGCTGAAACAAAATATGGCATGGACAGTTGTTTATCCCCACCCATTCTTCAATTAATTTAATATTCTAAATTTTCAAATGCTTAAACACAGTCGTTGCTATTGTTTTGATGACCACATCATTACACAGATGCTCAATTTATTCTTATCTATACTGTTGTTGAACCCAGTCTGTCTGTCCATAAATGTTTTGAGATGCTTGTTTTTAACAACATCTGTTGTCTGATATAAAATGAAGGCAAGTTAGAGACTTGGACTTGACCTCTGCTTAGCTTGATATCCAAAGTTGCTCTTAAGAAAATTGGTCAAATGTAACAAGGTCTGTGATGCCAGAGAGAATTCTTGTTATCTTTAAAGCAACACATGTCCACATCCCTCTGATTGATGTATCCAAAATTACAAGTGAAGACTTGCCCTTTTTTCCACCACCAACATGGTAAAAATGACTCATCCTGCAAAGAAATGTAATGCATAGCACATCTTTAATTCATTAAAGCCACCGTCAGGGACGCTGTCAGAATTTAAAAGCTTTTTTTTTTTTTTCATAATATGTTCGGGTGTCAAAATGTGCCATTCCTGGAATGTCAAGTTCAAATTTACAGTGACAAGGTTAAGGCAACTTTTCAAAAATACATCCATCCTCAAGATTAGCTGCCGTGCAAGAAGGGCTCTGTGACAGTAACAATGTCATCGGAAAGCTGTAATACCTCTCAATAGACTATGTTAAGACATACCAGAAGAATAATTTATTTGTAAAGCACAAACAACATTTTGGTTACAGTCTCTGCTCTCATCAAAGCCCAGTCCTAATTACCACTGTTCCATTTTAACATTCACCTTATGGCTGACTCACGCGAGTTTACTGTTTCGTTTTTTCAACTTGGTTCTAGTCACCTCTGGTTCACACTAATGTATACATTCAGGAAGATGATCGGTTGTACAGTCTACAGAGTGAGACAACACATCTTCTTTTATTTACTAAACATTGTATTTATAACAAGAACAAGACCATTAAAAACTAAGTAATTGAGGGTCAGCTCTTTTTGACAGTGTATATCAGGTCATATCTACACATACAGTATATTCAGAGATGGCATTTGCTATTAATTCATATTTTATTGACTGTGCCTTTTGGACAACAACTCTGTCAGGCTCGTTTGGTGTTTTTATTTATATTCATCACTTTGTGGTTTTAAGGTAATATTAGTAATTTGTCGCATTTTAACATTGTCTCTGTACTGTTCTTCATACTTTGTCTTCAAGTGATAGAAAAGAACAGACAAGTTCAAGTCGCTAGCAACAACTTGTCGGTGGCATATTTCGCAAATTACCATTGTTTTGACAGTGTCTGACTTTTAAAATCCATACCAAAGCCAAACAAAGAAGTTCCTCTTCCCTGTTATTGGAATGCATTCCTCTTTGGGTTTTGTTGGTTTAGTTTCCATTGTGGTTTGAGTCTCTGCTACGATGTTTAAATCATGTTCCCGCCAGTCCTCTTGCACGTTTGGATGTTTCAGCCCCGTAAAGTTATTTCAAGTGATGTGAAATGCTACCGCAACGCAGAATCGTTGCTTTAGTTACATAAGTCGCGAACCAGATGTCAAAATGATAAAAACAAAACAAAACAGGGGTCTTGAACTCAATTTACCTAGGGGTCGCTGGAAGAAGAGTTTGCGGGAGGCTAGGCTCCACATATTATTCACTTCAAAATCAGGTTTTAACCACGTCACTACCAGCAGTTATAATTACACGTAGCTATAGTAAATGCCTTCCTTAAGTTATTATACATGTTAAATTGAGTATACAAAAGTTATATTTTGACACTGTTAAGTTCCCCAGGGGATGGTCAGAGACACGTCTGCTTGCTTACAGGAAGTTGCTCTTTGTGTTGAGAAATGTGTGTTTGTGTTTACACCGTTATTTTTATTTGTTTTGTACTTTATTTGTATAGCGCTTTTCATACACAAGGCAGACTCAAAGTGCTTCACAGTCAACAAAGTGAAATGAAAGAAAATAAAAGCAAAATTAAAATGCAGACAGTAAAAATAAAAACAGTGCAGACGTTAAAAGTTAAAAGATTAAAAGATTTAGCTGAAAGCTAAGGTGAACATAAAAGTCTTCAGTCTAGTTTTAAAAGTAGTCAGAGTTGGGGAGAGTCTGACATCTTCAGGAAGTTTATTCCAGCTATTTGTTGCATAGTGACTGAATGATGCTCTCCCTTGATTTGAGTTTACTCTTGGAACCGCTAACAGATTGGTCTCAGAAGATCTTAGTAATCTGGAAGGCTTATATAGTGGGAGCATATCAGTAATATACTTCGGCCCTAGACAATGTAGTGATTTATATGTGAGCAGGAGGATTTTGAAATCAATTCTCTGATGTACAGGGAGCCAATGTAAGGATTTAAGAATTGGTGTAATGTGCTCACATTTTTTGGTCTTTGTTAGAACTCTAGCAGCAGCGTTCTGAACAAGCTGTAGCTGCCTGACAGTTTTTTTTGGGAAGACCTGCAAGGAGACCATTACAATAGTCTAGCCTACTGGTAATAAAGGCATGTACAAGTTTTTCAAAGTCTTGAGCTGACATGAGACCTCTAAGTCTTTTTACATTTTTGAGGTGATAGTAGGCCGATTTTGTTGATGATTTGATGTGACTGTCGAAATGTAAATCAGAATCTAAAATAACCCCAAGATTTCTGGCTTTATTTGAGGTTTTCAGGGACAGTGATTGAAGGTGTTGGATGACTTTAAACCTTTCTTTTTTAGCACCAAAAACAATTATCTCAGTTTTATCTTCATTTAGTTGTAGGAAATTTTGGCACATCCAGTGTTTGACTTGCTCAATGCACTGGCACAGAAGATCTATGGGGCGATAGTCATTTGATGATAGCGCTACATAGATTTGGGTGTCATCGGCATAGCAGTGATGGTCAATGTTATTATTTTGCATGATTTGTCCTAGTGGGAGCACATAGATGTTAAATAAAGTCGGCCCCAAGATTGAACCTTGGGGGACTCCACACGTTACGTTGGTTGGTTCTGATACAAAGCCACCAATGGAAACAAAATAGTTCCTATCTTGTAGATATGACTTGAACCAGCTTAAAACTGTGCCTGAGATCTCCAACCAGTTTTCCAACCTGTCCAAAAGTATTGAGTGGTCGACAGTGTCAAATGCAGCACTGAGGTCCAAAAGCATTAATACTGAAGTTTTGCCAGAGTCTGTGTTTAGACGGATGTCATGTATAACTTTAAGAAGGGCCGTCTCTGTGCTATGAAGAGGTCGAAATCCTGACTGAAAGTTGTTGTGGCAGCCAGTAGAAGCCAAGAAGTGATTTAGTTGTTGGAGGACAACTTTCTCAATTATTTTACTTATGAATGGTAGATTTGAAATTGGTCTGTAGTTGTTGATAACAGAGGCATCTAGGCTCTGCTTTTTTAGAAGAGGTTTAATGACTGCAGTTTTGAAAGCCTTCGGGAAATTGCCCGATTGAATAGAATTATTAACTATTTGCAAGACGTCTGTTGATAGGCAGTCAAAAACATTCTTAAAGAAGTTGGTAGGTAAAACATCAAGGCAGCAGGTGGATGACTTTAGAGCTGTCACCGTTTCCACTAGAGTTTTAGAGTCTATGGCATTAAAGCTTGCCATCATTGCTGTGTTACTTTTGCCTAAATGTGTTGGTGATCCAACTTTTTTATTTCAGATATTGATGGTGCGTCTGATGCCTTCAATTTTATCAGTATAAAAGAATGCAAACTCATTGCATTTCTGCGTGGAATGGAGTTCGGCTGGTATTTGTATTGGGGGTTTAGTCAGTCTGTCAGCAGTTGCGAATAGGGTTTTGGCCTTATTTGTGTTGCTGTTTATGATATTGGAGAAGAATGTTTCTCTAGCACTTTTTAAGACTAAATTGTAGGCCTGGAGGCTCTATTTATAGATGTCATGGTGAATATGAAGTTTTGTATTCCGCCAGATTCGTTCAGCCTTCCTGCACTCTCTTCTCTGGGCTGTTACAGCAGCAGATTTTCTCCAGGGTGCCTTTTGCTTGCCAGAAATTGTTTTAACTGTAACAGGTGCAATGATATCTATGATATTCACAATTTTGGAATTAAAGTTGCTTACAAGATCATCAGCATGACATGGGTTTAGAGGTGGTAGTGAGGAGATGGCGTTTTTAAAGAGGACATTAGCATGTTCATTTATGTACCGCTTTTTGACATTCTTTGATTCTGTTTGTGTGTCCGGAATTACAGAAATATTAAAGAAAACACAGAAATGATCAGACAATGAAGGATCAATCACAAGAAAATCAGAAACATTGAGACCTTTTGTGATAATCATGTTGAGACAGTTCAAATGTGTCTAAAATAGTAAAAAGTTATTTTGCGCTCTTGTCATTTAAATCATCAATATGAAAATTAAAATCACCAGTTATAACCAGGCAGTCAAAGTCAGTGGAGATGCTAGACAATAATTCAGTAAAATCATCGAAAAAATGTGCAGAATATTTAGGTGGCCTGTATTGTGGTTAGTGTCTCGTCGGATCCAAGATTGCCATAATATGTTCACCTACCAGCTGCCCAGGGTGCACAGGCAACAATTACATTAAACAATTAAATATGTAGAGGGTCAGAAAATATGGGCTTGTGGCCCACAAGTTTGAGAACCCTGATATATGCCGGCAGCTGCGTGGCTCGGTTGGAAGAGTAGCTGTCCAGCGACTTGAGGGTTCGAATCCAGCTTCCGCCATCACAGTCACCGCCGTTGTGTCCATGGGCAAGACACTTCACCCACATTGCTCCTAGTGCCCCTCACTGAATGTGAATAAACGTTTGGTGGTGGTCGGAGAGGCGATAGGCAAATTGGCAGCCACGTTTCTGTCAGTTTGTTCACCCTAGGGCGGCTGCGGCTACAAATGTAGCTTACCGCCATCACTCTAAAGCGCTTTGAGTGTCTAGAAAATCATATCGTACGATATACATTTTTATGTCGCACTGCGATATATTTCGTAATATCCCACTACTACTACAAAACAGATCATGTTCACCTTCTAGGTTAATATTTGACTGATTCATTTATCTTGAACCTTTCAATCCAGTAGTGTTCTTGCTTTAGTCCACAAATGCCTGAAGATGATTACTAGAGCAAGGTACATATGCCGATATAACCTACTGTATGACCTCAGTTATCAAGTACATAATAACCCTGAAGGGATTAAAGCGACTCAGAATATTGTGACTGGTTGACTCTTGTAAAGACGCTGGTACCAATTTGATCTTTGACCTCAGATGTTGCATGAGAGGTTGCATGCCTCTATTGCAACACATGAACCCTATGAATGTCATTTAACATTACATCATCTTCTCCTTCCTGTTACTGTAATGGCATTCAACTGTGTATGAGCATGAAAGGGCTAAATATGCAATGTACAGTAATCAGTGAATCTACCAAGTACATAGAGTCTAGATCTTATCTAAATACACCTCCATTAGTGTCTACCTACTTGCTGACCTACCTTCCCTCCCACCTCTGCACAAGACACACACTTCATGAGCTAATGATTTGCGGTAAAATAACAACCCATGACCCGACAGTGTGAGGACAGCGTGGTAATAAAGTAGGCCCGTTATCTTCAGCCCATTAAGAGTTCCTTGTGAAAATAAACTACTAGGAGATGGAAGACGGTCACCGAGATGATGCGGGAGTGCGCTGGGAGGATGGCAAGTTACGACTGCTCATGATAAGGGATGTAAAAGAAAGCAAGAAGCCTGCAGGTTGACAGCAGTTGACTACTTTTGCTTCATATCACTTGCCTCTCTCATTATCTGCTATTTATTGGATAATGAGTGCAATTAAGTCTTTTTTTTCCACGGTAGTTTAAATCAAACCAATAAACCAGACAGCATGTGACATCTGTTTGCTGCCGATCATGTGTAACAGATCTTTTTTTTTATATTTGAGTTTGTTTGGTTTTGTTTTTGCGGGCGACTAATAGGCACAGCAAGGGTTCCTAGGGCACGGTGTTAGCTTGCAGCTACAGCAGGTAAAGTGAAATAACAAAGTGGATGCTGAAAAAGTGAAACTAAAGGGGAGAGCTCCGCACTAATGGTGCCAGTTAAGGGCTTTCCCCCTCAAGCGTAAAAACATGACTAAAATCATTTTGAAGCACAAAATTAAATGCAGTTAGGTTCAGAAGTTTTTGGACAGGACAGTTATTAAGATTTTGCTATGACTTTGATTTTCAGTTTTAGCCATTGGATGTTGAATACATGCATTTTTAGGGCCAGTAGAGAATTTACACAACTGTGCATGAATGCCAGTCTTTGCCAGGCCTTCACTTGCTGCTTGCTTGTGGGTCGTGGGCTTTCTTTGTAGTCTTCAGTAAGTAACAAGCATGTTCTACTGTCTTTGGATCATGATGTCCACTGACTTGACCATCAAATATTACATTTAATTGCCTTCAAAAAGTCTTACATTTCATTCAGTTTAGTAGTAATGTGCTAAAAGTGATCAGAAAATGACCAAACATGAATGAACGCCAGTAAGTATAATTCATTAGCAGCCATACATGCTCATACCATAACACTGCCTCCTTCACGTTGGACATATGATCCTACATGATGCAGCAACTTAATATGGACTTCAGATGTGGCGTGAGTACAGGTTTGATCAGTGTTAATTTAGAAATCTGTTTTTAATTTAGTTTTAATCAGTCTTTTGAAGAAAGTATATTTTAGTTTTAGTCTAATTTTGGTAATCTAAATTGATTTTAGGGTTGGAATTACCTTTAGTCGCAATTACACAACATTTTAGTCAGCTAAAATTACAGTACACTTAGTCGACTAAATTATAAAGTATACAATATAAGGCCTATATAAAGTTTATTTGAAAGCACCTCTATTTTAGACTACCTGCAAAGCATTTGTTTAACACAAAAGTAGAATGATATATCAGAATCAGAATCAGAATAGTTTTATTGCCATTGTTTGAGAACGGGTTCACAAACTAGGAATTTTTCTTGGTGCAAAGGTGCGACATAAAACACATATAACATAATGGATGTATGATGCATACAATGGTCAAATCATTCAATCATTTCTTTTTTGGACAAAATAACAAAATTAACAGAATGAAATAAATAACTGTACTTAGTATTTTTAAGATTCCTTGGTGGTATACTCTAGTTCAATGTTTTTCAACCTTTTCTGAGCCAAAGCACATTTTTTTCATTGAAAAAATTCTGAGGCACACCAACAGCAGAAAACATAAAACAATGAAACTCAGTGGTTGATATTGACAATAAAAAGTTGTTCTCGCAATTGTTGGATAAGAATTCAAACCATAACCAACCATGCATCACTCGTGTCTCAAAGTAGGTGTACTGTCATGACCTGTCACATCACGCCGTAACTTATTTTGAGTTTTTTGGTGTTTTCCTGTGTGTAGTGTTTTAGTTATTGTCTTGTCTTGACCATGAATTGATTAACGTGGACCTCGACTTAAACAAGTTGAAAAACTTATTAGGCTATTACCATTTAGTGGTCAATTGTACGGAAAATTAATTGTACTGGGGACGGCGTGGCGAAGTTGGTAGAGTGGCCGTGCCAGCAATCGGAGTGTTGCTGGTTACTGGGGTTCAATCCCCAACTTCTACCATCCTAGTCATGTCCGTTGTGTCCTTGGGCAAGACACTTCACCCTTGCTGCTGGTTAGCGCCTTGCATGGCAGCTCCCGCCATCAGTGTGTGAATGTGTGTGTGAATGGGTGAATGTGGAAATACTGTCAAAGCGCTTTGAGTACCTTGAAGGTAGAAAAGCGCTATACAAGTATAACCCATTTATCATTTATCATTTACTGTGCAATCTACTAATAAAAGTCTCAATCAATAAAAAAACAAAAAAACGCTCCTATTTTGGTGCCTTTTCCTCTGTTGTTGATATTTTCCTGTAGCAGTTTAATTTCTTCCTTGAACACTATTCCCCGCACCTGCCTTGTTTTCGCAATCAAGACTATTTAAGTTGTGCGGACACAATCATTATTTATGGGGACATTGTTGATTGTCATGTCATGTATGGATGCCGTCTGCTCCACACGCTGTAAGTCTTTGCTGTCGTCCAGCATTCTGTTTTTGTTTACTTTGCAGCCATTTCAGTTTTAGTTTCGTTTTGCTTCAATGCCTTTTCTTAGCGGCAATCGCCTTTTGTTTATTTTTGGTTTAAGTGTTAGATATTTTTTTACCTGTACGCTGCCTCCCGCATACTGTGATCACGACAAACCATGTTCCCGACAACTACAAAGCAGTTAGCTACTTGCTGCCGCCTACTGATTTGGAAGAGTCTTACACGGTTACTCTGCCGAGCACATTTGCGGATTATTATTACTGGTTTGCAAAAAATATTTTTAACCCAACTAGGTGAAATTATATAATCTGCCACGGCACACCAGATGGTATCTCACGGCACACTACACAGTGGTTGAAAAACACTGCTCTAGTTAATGTTTATCTTATGTCCTGACTGATGCTCAAACTATATCTGCTGCAACAAAAGACTGATATTTAAGCCCTTGTGCTACCACAGATCACCAAGAAAAGTGGTGTGATTTGTGTTCTTATTCCCTATTTGGTAGGGATGTGTACTGTTTACCGGTATTTTTTGGTACTGGTTCTTACTGTAATTAGGTCGATTTAGGAAGACTGTTAAGGTTCCAGACTAATGATACTACTATCTGTATTTTTTTAATCCAAATGACCTTTGTAATTATGACACGCTGTCACATTTAGTTCAAGTGCCGCGACTACGTACAGGTAGATCATACTCAGCTTTACTTGGAATAATCACAAATAAGAAAGCAACACCACACAAGTTTTTGGTAACACAACAATATTTCCTCCTATTTCTCAAAGACATGCACACTAAAAAGAGTTAGTGTCAGTTTGAGGTGAACGCCGCTTATCTCACGACCACCGCTACGGTGTGCTTCATCAACCTGACCGTCCTCTAAGCGATCCAGTACTCCACAGGCCAATATTAATCTACTCAAAAAAGTGAACATTTTAAATATTCACTGGGTCTTTTTATTTATGTAGTACACACACCACACAGACACATACCTATTTGTCGATAGCTGTCAACTATGGCTTCCGGTCCGTCACTCAAGTAGGTCCATGTGCAACATAAATGCGAAAAACAATTCCTATTGTTACAAAATGCACACCCACCTGACTTGCTAATTGCTTGTATTGATATATATTATATTTAATATAATATATCATGTTAAAGGTCTGTCAATGAACATGAATACCATACATTAATGTTTTACATGATCATATATTTTTTATTACTAATACTGTACATGTTATTATAGGGAGAAGCGGTTGAAAATGAATGGATGGATGTGTGTGGTCTTTACAAGATAATGACATTACTGCATTGCATCTTGCACATGCACACATACCGTATTTCCTTGAATAGCCGCAGGGGCGCTAATTAATTTAAAACCTCTTCTCACTCCTGCGGTTACCAAAACCATGCGGAATGGGCAAGCATGCGCTAATTATTTTAAAACCTCTTCTCACTCCGGCGCATACCTTATCATGAAAAGCACATTTAATAAAAAAAACGTTATTATGATCTTACCTTTACTTGTAAATGGGTCCATGTGCAGCTGCTTCTGATCAAAGGCAGTCTTTCTTATCTTTCTTCAATTTTAAAAGTCTCTGGAGATATTCCTTTAATTATTACCTCCTGCTTCGATTGAAAGTCCAGTTTAGAAAACTGTTTTATTTTAGATATGTAATAAGGCTGAAACGACGCGTCGACATAGTCGACATAGTCGACATAGTCGACGTCATCGGTTACGTAAATACGTCGACGCCGTTTTTGTGCGTCGACGCGTCGCATATTTACGTCACACTACCGTCATGGCGAAGCGCAAAGCAGATGATCAAAGCAGACGATGCGAGCGAGGGGGGAAATGCATGCCAAAAGAGGTAAAAAGTGTGGGAGTATTTCAATAAACGGCCTAATAATGTTGTTGTATGCACACTGTGTCGAGCGGAAATGGCCTATCATAGCAGCACAACGGCTATGAACGAACATTTGAAAAAAAAAACATCAACTAATCAATCGTCCGCGCGAGCATACGTTGTCATCATTACAAAAAAACATGAATGTGTCATTTGTATCTGCTAGGGGTGTAACGGTACGTGTTTTGTATTGAACCGTTTCGGTACGGGGCTTTCGGTTCGGTACGGGGGTGTACCGAACGAGTTTCTAAGCTAAAGCTAACTTTAGCTGCTAAAGTCTTAACAAGCTGCTTCGCTCCTCTGCCTCTGTCTCAGCACGCAGCATTGTCCCACCCACACAACCATCTGATTGGTACACACGCAGCATTGTCCCACCCACACAACCATCTGATTGGTACACACGAAGCATTATCAGCCAATCAGCAGTGTGTATTCAGAGCGCATGTAGTCACCGCTTCAGCGTGGAGCAGATAGGTGTTTAGCAGGTGAGCATCAGGCAGCGGACTCTCCCCAAATGATAATTAACACTTCCCAGTCAACTACTAGTAACATCACTATGAGCCCGTTGACCTTCTAGAAACTTAAACTGCAGTTCAGCTCACTCGCAGTCCTGGCTTGAGGTGAAGGCTAATTACCTCTCAGTTCCAGCCACATCGACCCCTTCTGAGCGCCTATTTTCAGCTGCTGGGAATATTGTAAACAAGAAAAGAACCAGAGCATGTACACATGCTAACCTTTCTTCATTACAACTGTTAGTCACTCACTGGAATGAGTAGAATTGGTTATTGTGTACTGTGTTGGACTGGATGTTTATTTTGCACATTTTAAAAGCAATACTTAATGTTTACAGTGCTCCAGAATATTTAGATTGGCACTTTTTTGTATTGGATGTTTATCTTTATTTTTGCACATTTTAGCAAATAAGCAATACTTTCACTTTTGTTGAAATGTTTACACTGTTGTTACAGAATATTTCGTTTTGCACTTTTTTGTATTGGATGTTTATCTTTATTTTTGCACATTTTAAAGCAAAATAAGCAATACTTTTACTTTTGAAATGCTTATACTATTGCAGAATATTAAGATTTGCACTGGATGTTGACTTTTATATTTGCACATTAAAAAGCAAATAAGCTACTTTTAATTTTGTTAAATCTTAAAAGTTTTAAATGTTTACATTATTACAGACTATTTAGTCATGTTGTTGTCAATGTTGACTGAGTGGCCATACTTCTTTTTTTTTTGTAAATAAAAGCCATACCTTTTGAAAAAACGGGCCTACATTTATTTTTTCATCTTCATTTTGAATAAAAAAATAATCGGTAAAAGGAAAAATAATCTATAGATTAATCGAAAAATAATATATAGATTAACCGATTAATCGAAAAAAATAATTTATAGATTAATCGATAGAAAAATAATCGTTAGCTGCAGCCTTAATATGTAATCCTCCATGTTAAAAGTGCAAGCAAACAATCGCTGCTCATGCTTGCTGCTTGTTGTCTTCTTCTGCAGTACCTGTCTCCTGCAGTACTGGTAGTCGCAAGAAGGATCACTAGCGCCCTCTACCACCAGGAGGCGGGAGTCATTTAATGACTCATATTTGACCCGGCGGAAGTGCCAAGCATGCGCTAATTATTTTGCGAAACGAGTATGACCCGGCTGTAATTCTAGGCAGGCGAATACTATATTCCCGGCGCCAATTCAAGGAAATACGGTAGTTAACTTGTTTAAGACCTAAACAGAAGGTGTAATACTTGCTGCTCTGACATGTAATATCATAATGTTGCTGGTGCATAACCTTTTTTGCTGATAATGCTAATAAAAATGCATTTTTTCACATCTTTTTTTACACAAATTACAAATAGTACCGACAAGTATACTGATGAATACTGGTATTGGTATCCATAAAATCCTATTAGTATCTATTCCTATAGAGCGATGATAGCTGGGGTGTTTATGCCACAACGTTTTAACTAATAACAAACTCTTGTTTGGAATTTTTTGTCTTTTTTATTTGTTCGTGAACAACGTTGCCGTGTGATGGTCATCTTTATTTTATCTTGCATCTGTCTGCTGATGGTTCAGCTGCTGTGTGCTGTCAATCATTATCACGTTAGCAAAAAAGGCGCGGCAGCAAGCTAATCAATGAGCTTGTGGGAGGTTTAAAGGGAAAGGCTTCAGACTGAGCGGCCTTGTTCCGCTTGGCACTAGTGTTTGACTCGCTTCCATTCAATAGCATAACATTATATTTGGATGTTAAATCATACAGGCGACAACAACTGCCTTTTGAAAACGTGGAGGGAACATGTCCCCCTGGCCCTCCCCAAATTAAGTCACTGACATGCTGTTCCTTTTCTTCTCCCTATTTTTTTACCTACCATAATTCTTATACAAGTTGACCTTTGTCTGGCCTTATCGTATTATGTGTTATTATTCTCTAATTATATATGGGCCTATTACAGTATATACTTCCATTACAAAACCTTTAAAATAACACATAAAGAAGATGGTGTGAAACTATCTAAAAAAATCTGTGATTAAGGTCACACAAAAAAAAAAGTGAAAAATCAAGCACTTGCGCCTTGGATATGAAATGCGATGCAATTATACTTCTTCTCTTTTTTGTTCAATAAAATCATGGGTTATTTTCTTAGATATAAAAAAAACATCTTTAAAATGTCAGGCTTGTTTTAAGATAAATAGCAATTTTCTTTTTGCAGAATCCAAAAGGTTATTTGTTACTTTTTATGCACGGCAGCACCCAAAAACATGTCTAAACCCGCGGAAGAGCATTAATCATTTGGTTTTCAGAGAGCAAAAAAATCTGATTACTGTGAGATGTTTGTGGCTTCTGAACTAATATCTACATGTGTTCTAGCCGTGAAGTATTACACTTATTGTAGCAAATAATCAGAGCATGTCATTATTTTTTTTAGCTGTGGCCTTTTATTTTTGTATTCTTGTATTTGTGTTACTTGCCTTGTATATATTCTCTCTTTGCATATGAAAAACAACTTGCATCAGTTAGTTGTGTGTGTGTGTGTGTGTGTGCGTGTGTGTGTGTGCGTGCGTGCGTGCGTGTGTGTGTGTGTGTGTGCGTGGGCGTGCTTGTGAAGCTTGTCTGTTGTGTATACCTCTCAGTGTGCATGACAGTGAGTCCACCCCAGGGTGAGGTATCTGCATGTGTGTCTATGTGGCCTATTTTTAGGTGAATCTCAAACAGAATGCATCATGGGAAAAGTTCCAAGTTCAACCAAGTGTGTATGATTTTTTTTTTTTTTAAACCTTTTTTTTTTTTAAATCCTTTTTTTCTGCTGTCCTTCAATGTATTTCTCTTTTCATTCCTGTTGCTCCCTCATGACCAATACTCTTATTTGTGGTTTTCTTCTTGCTGGTCTCGGTCTCTTGGTGTTCCGTCGAGGAATGAACATTTCCAGACATGTCCTCAAATGTTTTATAAGGAACATTAACAACAAACTATTAATTCATCACTATTATTTTTCAGATTCTACGGAGCCCCTAAAGCAGGGATGTCAAACATGAGGCCCGCGGGCCGAATCAGGCCCTCAGACAGGTCCAACCCGGCCTGCGAGATGAGTCAGTGTAAAATGTTGCTGCATTTTTAACTTAAAGAATCTGTTTTTCTAAATGTGTCCACTGAGTGTCGCAATGGCAATTCTGTTAGGCAAGCAAATAGTTTATATCGGGGCGAGCAAGTATACCCAGCAAGAGGTACACGACTCCTCCCCCTCGACCCAACGTAAAACACACATGAGTTAAATAAACAATTGGTAAAATGCTGCATGAGACACTACACATTGATAAAGTTCTGTTGAAACAATTGTCTTCTGTGCAAATTTAAATAAAGTGAACAGTGGAAATGACGAATGAGGTAGTTAATACATAGAGTTTTTATTTATGTTTTAATATGGGCTGTGACTTAAAGTTTAATTGCTTAGTAGATTCACTGAAATTAAGTCTAAGTTCATTGTGTTCGTCATTTCGTTTTTGAAACTGCCCCAATTTTTTCCTCAGAATTTTCAAATAACTTTAAATATTTTGTCAAGACGGATATATGTGATGTATTTCCTTTTTTTAGAATGTGCTTGTTCTATTTTGGGCCGAAGTAAAACAAAGAAAACAAGCTGAAGTTGTCGTAGTTGTACTTTTAAGTTATCATGCCATGATTTTACCCGTCCGGCCCATGTAGGAATAGATGGTTCTCCATGCGGCCCCTGAGCTAAAATGAATTTGACACCCCTGCCCTAAAGGGACATGGGAATTATTTTTTTTTAGACATGTATCTCGTGCGCACGAGAAAGTATCTCGTGGCCACGAGAAAGTTTCTCGTGGCCACAAGAAACTTTTTATTAAAAAAAAATATAAAAAAAATAAAAATATTATTATTATTATTATTATTTATTTTTTTTATAAAAAGTTTCTCGTGGCCACGAGAAACTTTCTCGTGGCCACGAGAAAGCATTGGATGCGTGCTGATGGTTTGGTGTGTGTTAAAATGGCAGTTTAGGAGTTAATATGGTTGTATTTCCAATTAGGACTTTCCCCCATGTGTGTTGTGGCAAAATGTGAATGCTTGATTAGTAGGTGTGAGACAAACACTTTATCTTCCTGGTTATTGTAACGCTACGTGTTTGACATTATTTAAGACTTTATCATGCCCGGGAAAGGACAGTTTTCCTCTTCTGTGGCTGTGGGGGGTGGGCGTGGCTTGCGGACCTGCAGCGAAGCGGAGTGTGCCAGTTAGTCCGACGCAAGATGGCGGCGCATAGCTATGCTGCGGCTCGCTAACGCTCTTGGGAGTGTAGAGCGATTTGGCAAAAAACACCCGTCATTTCTGTCAATTTCATGGCTGGCTCAAAGCGTGAACACTCTGTGATCACATACGACCGACAGACAATTCTGGATGTGGATGGATCGGGTCGTTATAGACTGAAAGATGCATGTACGGTGGACCTCCTCGCTAGCATGGGAATACTTCGCGGGCTACATCGAGCGGCCTTTGTAGCAGCGGAGTCAAGTGCTAGCGGTGACCGCCAATGGAGACGACGTAAGCGGTGCGAGCGGAAGCAGAAGCGGGGATGCCGAGCGGGGCTAACAACAAAGAGAAAAGCTAACCAAAGAAGCGTGGAGTCTCCGGGTAAGAAGCCATTTAAACTAGAACTAGCCGGCGTCAGGCTGGATAATCCCTGCACACATAGCAATTATCTTAGAATAAAACACAACTCACATAATGTTTTTTCTTTTGTGACCGTGTCAGAGGCAGACATACATTGTACTGAGGTAGCTAACTATGATGCGTTCAGTTTATCGCAACATCAAGCAAACAATCTGAATACCCCCGTCGTATCAATTCCTAGATATGGTCGAAACTATTTAAAGTGCACTACGCATAATAAACGCAACATTATTAATATTGCTACTTCGGATAATTTCAACAAACAATCCTCAAAACAGCCCACTACCTATAATATGGGCTTTTTAAACATAAGATCATTATCTTCCAAAATGTTATTAGTTAATGAAGTCATTAGAGACAACAAACTTGACGTTGTTGGTCTCGCCGAGACCTGGCTCAAACCAGACGATTTTTTTGCGCTAAATGAGGCATCTCCTCCTAACTATACCAATGCACATGTTGCCCGACCTCTTAAAATGGGAGGGGGTGTCGCACTAATATACAATGAAAACTATAATCTTACACCTAACCTAAATAATAAATATAACTCGTTTGAGGTGCTCACTTTGAGGTTTGTCACACCGCTGCCTCTCCACCTGGCTGTTATCTACCGCCCCCCCTGGGCCCTATTCGGACTTCATCAGTGAATTCTCAGAGTTTGTTGCTGATCTAGTGACGCACGCCGACAATATAATCATAATGGGGGACTTTAATATCCATATGAATACCCCATCGGACCCTCCATGCGTGGCGCTCCAGACTATAATTGATAGCTGTGGTCTTACACAAATAATAAATGAACCCACGCATCGCAACGGTAATACGATAGATCTAGTGCTTGTCAGGGGTGTCACCACCTCTAAAGTTACGATACTCTCGTACACTAAAGTAATGTCCGATCATTACCTTATAAAATTCGAAGTTCTGACTCATTGTCAACAAACTAATAATAATAATAATAGCTACTATAGCAGCCGCAACATTAATGCTGCCACAACGACGACTCTTACTGACCTACTGCCTTCGGTAATGGCACCATTCCCAAATTATGTGGGCTCTATTGATAACCTCACTAACAACTTTACTGATGCCCTGCGCGACACCATTGATAGTATAGCACCGCTAAAGCTAAAAAGGGCCCCTAAAAGGCGTACCCCATGGTTTACAGAAGAAACTAAAGCCCAGAAATTATCATGTAGAAAGCTGGAACGCAAATGGCGTGCGACTAAACTTGAGGTTTTCCATCAAGCATGGTGTGATAGTTTAATAACTTATAAACGCATGCTTACCTCAGCTAAAGCTAAATATTACTCAAATCTCATCCACCTCAACAAAAATGATCCTAAATTTCTGTTTAGTACAGTAGCATCGCTAACCCAACAAGGGACTCCTCCCAGTAGCTCCACCCACTCAGCAGATGACTTTATGAATTTATTTAATAAGAAAATTGAAGTCATTAGAAAAGAGATTAAAGACAATGCATCTCAGCTACAACTGGGTTCTATTAACACAAATACGACTGTATATACGACGGATACCGCCCTCCAAAATAGTTTCTCTCTCTTTGATGAAATAACATTGGAGGAATTGTCAAAATGTGTAAATGGGACAAAACAAACAACATGTTTACTTGACCCAATTCCTGGGAAACTTATCAACACTTATCAGTGTTAAATATTATAAACTTATCACTTTCCTCTGGCACTGTTCCCTTAGCATTCAAAAAAGCGGTTATTCATCCTCTACTCAAAAGACCTAACCTCGATCCTGATCTCATGGTAAACTACCGGCCGGTGTCCCACCTTCCGTTTATCTCGAAAATCCTCGAAAAAATTGTAGCACAGCAGCTAAATGAACACTTAGCGTCTAACAATCTCTGTGAACCTTTTCAGTCCGGTTTCAGGGCAAATCACTCTACGGACACAGCCCTCGCAAAAATGACTAATGATCTATTGCTAACGATGGATTCTGATGCTTCATCTATGTTGCTGCTTCTTGATCTTAGCGCCGCTTTCGATACTGTTGATCATAATATTTTATTAGAGCGTATCAAAACGCATATTGGGATGACAGACTTAGCCTTGTCTTGGTTTAACTCTTATCTTACTGACAGGATGCAGTGTGTCTCCCATAACAATGTGACCTCGGACTATGTTAAGGTAACGTGCGGAGTTCCCCAGGGTTCTGTTCTTGGCCCTGCACTCTTTAGTATTTACATGCTGCCGCTAGGTGACATCATACGCAAATACGGTGTTAGTTTTCACTGTTATGCTGATGACACCCAACTCTACATGCCCCTAAAGCTGACCAACACGCCGGATTGTAGTCAGCTGGAGGCGTGTCTTAATGAAATTAAACAATGGATGTCCGCTAACTTTTTGCAACTCAACGCTAAGAAAACGGAAATGCTGATTATCGGTCCTGCTCAACACCGACATCTATTTAATAATACCACCTTAACATTTGACAACCAAACAATTAAACAAGGCGACTCGATAAAGAATCTGGGTATTATCTTCGACCCAACTCTCTCGTTTGAGTCGCACATTAAGAGTGTTACTAAAACGGCCTTCTTTCATCTCCGTAATATCGCTAAAATTCGTTCCATTTTGTCCACAAGCGATGCTGAGATCATTGTCCATGCGTTCGTTACATCTCGTCTCGATTACTGTAACGTTTTATTTTCGGGCCTCCCTATGTCTAGCATTAAAAGATTACAGATGGTACAAAATGCGGCTGCTAGACTTTTGACAAAAACAAGAAAGTTTGATCATATTACGCCTATACTGGCTCACTTGCACTGGCTTCCTGTGCACCTAAGATGCGACTTTAAGGTTTTACTACTTACGTATAAAATACTACACGGTCAAGCTCCTGCCTATGTTGACGGTTGTATTGTACCATATGTCCCGACAAGTAATCTGTGTTCAAATAATTCCGGCTTATTAGTGATTCCCAGAGCCCAAAAAAAGTATGCGGGCTATAGAGCGTTTTCTATTCGGGCTCCAATACTATGGAATGCCCTCCCGGTAAAAGTTAGAGATGCTACCTCAGTAGAAGCATTTAAGTCTCATCTTAAAACTCATTTGTATACTCTAGCCTTTAAATAGACTCCCTTTTTAGACCAGTTGATCTGCCGTTTCTTTTCTTTTCTTTTCTTTTCTACTCTGCTCCCAATCCGGGGTGGACCGCTAGCCTGTCCATCAGATGGGGACATCTCTACGCTGCTGACCCGTCTCCACTCGGGATGGTTCCTGCTGGCCCCACTATGGACTGGACTTTCGCTGATGTGTTGGACTTTCACAATATTATGTCAGACCCACTCGACATCCATTGCTTTCGGTCTCCCCTAGAGGAGGGGGGGGGGGGGGGGGGGGTTACCCACATATGCGGTCCTCTCCAAGGTTTCTCATAGTCATTCACATTGACGTCCCACTGGGGTTAGTTTTCCTTGCCCGTATGTGGGCTCCGTA